>NW_012287566.1:0-4818 GCF_000151885.1 Dipodomys ordii
TCTGTGTCCCGCTGTGTCCCAATGTGTCCCTCGCTGTGTCACGCTCTGTCTGCTCTGTCCCCCGCTGTGTCCTGCTTTGTCCCGCTGTGTCCCCCACTGTGTGCCCGCTGTGTCCCTCTGTGTACCCTGCTGTGTCTGCTCTGTCCCCTCTCTGTCCTCTGCTGTCCCCCGCTGTGTCCCCCCGCTGTGTCCCCCGCTGTGACCCGCTGTGTCCCGCTGTGTCCCCCGCTGTGTCCCCACTGTGTGCCCCCTGTGTCCCACTGTGTACCCCGCTGTGTCCAGCTGTGTTCCCACTGTGTCCACTGCTGTGTCCTGCTGTGTACCCCGCTGTGTCCCGCTATGTTCCCGCAGTGTCCCCGCTGTGTCCCGCTGTGTCCCGCTCTGTCCCTGCTGTGTCCCGCTGTGTCCCCCTGTGTCCCCCGCTGTGTCCCGCTATGTTCCTGCAGTGTCCCCGCTGTTTCCGCTGTGTCCCACTGTGTCCCGTGGTGTCCCAGTTTTTCCTTCGCTGTGTCCCCAGGTGAGTCCCCGCTGTGTCCCGCTGTGTCCCCCACTGGGTCCCGCTGAGTCCCCACAGGGTCACCGCTGTTTCCCGCTGTGACCCGCTGTGTTCCGTGGTGTCCCGCTTTGTCCCCCGCTGTGTGTCCCGCTGAGTCCCCGCTGTGTCCCCCGCTTTGTACCGCTGTGTCCGTGCAGTGTCCCCACTGTGTCCCGCTGTGTCACACTGTCCCGTGGTGTCCTGCTTTGTCCCCCGCTGTGTCCCCCACTGAGTCCCCTCTGTGTCACAACTGTGTCCCGCTGTGTCCTCGCTGTGTCCCCCGCTGTCTCCCGCTTTGTCCCCCGCTGTATCCCGCACCCCACTGTACCGCTGTGTCCTCGCTGTGTCCCCCACTGTGTCCACCTATGTCCTCCGTGTATCCCAAGCTGTGTCCCGCTGTGTCCCTCTGTGTCCCCGCTGTGTCCCGCTATGTTCCCGCAGTGTCCTTGCTGTGTCCCGCTGTGTCCCGCTTGTCCTCGCTGTGTCCCCCGCTGTGTCCCTTTGTGTCCCCAGCTGTGTACCCCGCTGTGTCCTGCTGGGTCCCCACTGTATCGACGCTGTGTCCTGCTGGGTCCCGCTGTGTCCTCGCTGTGTTCCCCGTTGTGTCCCGCTGTGTCCCCCGCTGTGTCCCCGCTGTGTCCCCGCTGTGTCCCTGCTGTGTCGCTGCTGTGTCCCGCTGTGTCCTGCTGTGTCCTCGCTGTGTCCCACGCTGTGTTCCGCTGTGTCCCCCGCTGTGTCCTGCTGTGTCCCGCTGTGTCCCGCTGTGTCCCCGCTGTGTGCCCGCTGTGTCCCGCTGTGTACCCCGCTGTGTCCAGCTGTGTCCTTTGTGTCACGCTGTTTCCCCGCTGTGTCCCTGCTGTGTCCCTCTGTGTACCCCGCTGTGTCCAGCTTTGTCCCCGCTGTGTCTCGCTGTGTCCCACGCTCTGTCCCACACTGTGTCCCGCAGTGTCCCCCGCTGTGTCCCGCTGTGTCCCCCGCTGTGTCCCACTGTGTCCCCCGCTGAGTCCCCGCTGTGTCACCGCTGTGTCCCGCTGTTTCCTCGCTGTGTCCCCTGCTGTCTCCCTCTCTGCCCCCGCTGTGTCTCACGCTTTGTCCCTGCTGTGTCCCAGTGTGTCCCGCTGTGTCCGGCTGTGCCCCACTGTGTCCCGTTGTGTCCACAGTGTGTACCATGCTGTGTAACGGTGCGTCCACGCTGTATCGATGCTGTGTCCCGCTGTGTCCCGCTGTGTCCTCGCTGTGTTCCCCATTGCGTCCTGCTGTGTCCCCCGCTGTGTCCCCCGCTGTGTCCTCGTTGTGTCACCTGTTGTTCCCGCTGTGTCCTCACTGGGTAGCCCACTGTGTCCCACTGTGTCCTCCGCTGTGTACCACGCTGTGTAACTCTGTGTGCCCACTGTATCGACGCTGTGTCCCGCTGTGTCCACGCTGTGTCCTCGCTGTGTTCCTCACTGTGTCCTGCTGTGTCCCCCGCTGTGTTCCCCGCTGTGTCCCCCTGTGTCCCCCGCTGTGTCCTGCTGTGTCCTCGCTGGGTCTCCCGCTGGGTCCCGCTGTGTCCCCCGCTGTGTCCCGCTGTGTCCCGCAGTGTCCTCGCTGTGTCCCCCGCTGTGTCCCGTTGTGTTCCTAGCTGTGTACCCCGTTGTGTCCCGCTGTATCGACTCTGTGTCCCACTGGGTCCCGCTGTTTCCTTCCTCTGTTCCCCGCTGTGTCTCGCTGTGTCCCCGCTGTATCGACGCTGTGTCCCTGCTGTGTCCCACTGTTTCCCGCTCTGTCCTCGCTGTGTCCCCAGCTGTGTCCCGTTGTGTCCCCAGCTGTGTCCCCCGCTATGTCCCGCTGTGTGTACTGCTGTGTCCACGCTGTGTCCCGCTGTGTCTCGCTGTGTCCCGCTGTGTCCTCTCTGTGTCCCGCTGTGTCTCGCTGTGCCCCCACTCTGTACCGTTGTGTCCACAGCTGGGTACCACACTGTGTAACACTGTGTCCCCGCTGTATGGACACTGTGTCCTGCTGTGTCCCGCTGTGTCCTTGCTGTGTTCCCCGCTGTGTCCCGCTGTGTCCCCCGCTGTGTCACTCGCTGTGTCCCGCTGTGTCCTCGCTGGGTCCCCCGCTGTGTCCCGCTGTGCCCCCTGCTGTGTTCGGCTGTGTCCCGCTATGTCTCGCTCGGTCCCTGCTGTGTCCCCCTGTGTCCCCGCTGTGTGCCCGGCAGTGTCCTGCTGTGTACTCCGTTGTGTCCAGCTGTGTCACCGCTGTGTCTTGCTTTGGCCCCTCTCTGTCTTCGCTGTCCCCTGCTGTGTCCCCCGCTGTGTCCCGTTGTGTCCCTCTGTGTCCCTCGCTTTGTCCCGCTGAGTCCCCTCTGTGTCGCCGCTGTGTCCCGCTGTGTCCTCGCTGTGTCCCCCGCTGTCTGCTGCTTTGTCCCCGCTGTGTCGCTAGCTGTGTCCCGCTGTGTCCCACTGTGTACCCCGCTGTGTCCCACTATGTTCCCGCAGTGTCCCCGCTGTGTACCGCTGTGTCCCGCTGGGTACTCTCTGTGTCCCGCGCAGTGTCCCGTTGTGTCCCCAGCTATGCACCCTGCTGTGTCCCGCTGTGTCCCCGCTGTAACGACGCTGGGTCCCGCTGGGTCCCGCTATGTCCTCCATGTGTTCCCCGCTGTGTCCCGTTGTGTCCCCAGTTGTGTACCTCACTGTGTCCCGCTGTGTCCCCGCTGTATCGACGCTGGGTCCCGCTGGGTCCCGCTGTGTCCTCCCTGTGTCCCCCGCTGTGTCCCGCTGTGTCCCACTGTGTCCGCCACTGTGTCCCACGCTGTGTTCCGCTAGGTCCTCGCTGTGTCCCGCTCTATCCCGCTGTGTCCTCGCTCTGTCCCCCGCTGTGTCCCGCTGTGTCCCCCGCTGTCTCCCACTTTGTCCCACGCTGTGTCCCGCTCTATCCCGCTGTGTCCTCCCTTTGTCCCCCGCTGTGTCCCGCTGTGTCCGGCACTGTGTCCCACTGTGTCTACTGCTGTGTCCCCCTGTGTCCTGCTGTGTCCAGCTGGGTCCCTGCTCTATCCACGCTGGGTCCCGCTGGGTCCTGCTCTGTCATCCCTGTGTCCCCCGCTGTGTCCCGCTCTGTCCCCCGCTGTGTCTCTGCTGTGTCCCCGCTGTGTCCCGCTTTGTCCCGCTGTGTACTGCTGTGTCCCCCGCTGAATCCCGTTGTGTCCCAATGTGTCCCAATGTGTCCTCGCTCTGTCCCCCGCTGTGTCCCGATGTGTCCTCCCTGTGTCCCCCGCTGTGTCCCGCTGTGTCCCCCGCTGTGTTCCCCGCTATGTCCCGCTGTGTCCCGCTTTGTCCTGCTGTGTCCTTGCTGTGTCCCACGCTGTGTTCCGCTGTGTCCCCCGCTGTGTCCCGCTGTGTCCCGCTGTGTCCCCGCTGTGTCCCGCTGTGTCCCCCGCTGTGTCCCGCTGTGTCCCGCTGTGTCCCTGCTGTGACCCTCTCTGTCCCCGCTGTATTGACGCTGTGTCCCGGTGTGTCCCGCTGTGTCCGCGCTGTGTTTCTGGCTGTGTCCCGCTGTGTACCCCTCTGTGTCCCCTGCTGTGTCCCGCTGTGTCCCCTCTCTGTCCCCTGCTGTCCCCCGCTGTGTCCCCCGCTGTGTCTCACTGTGTCGCCCGCTTTGTCCCGCTGTGCCCCTGCAGTGTCGCCGCTGTGTCCCACTCTGTCACACTGTGTCCCGTGTTGTCCCGCTTTGACCCCCGCTGTGACCTTGCAGTGTTTCCCGCTGTGTCCCGCTGTGTCCTCGCTGTGTTCCCCGCTGTGTCCCGCTGTGTCCCGCTGTGTCCCCCGCTGTGTCCCACTGTGTCCTTGCTGTGTCCCCCGCTGTGTCCCACTGTGTCCTTGCTGTGTCCCCCGCTGTGTCCCGCTGTGTCCTGCTGTGTCACGCTGTTTCCCCGCTGCGTCCCCGCTGTGTCCCTCTGTGTACCCCACTGTGACCAGCTTTGTCCCCGCTGTGTCTCGCTGTGTCCTACGCTCTGTCCCCCACTGTGTCATGCTCTGTCCCCCTCTGTGTCCCGCTGTGTCCCCCGCTGTGTCCCACTGTGTCCCCGCAGTGTCACTGCTGTTTCCTGCTGTGTCCCGCTGTGTTCCGAGGTGTCCCTCTTTGTCTCCCGCTGTGTCCCCCGATGAGACCCTGCTGTGTCAACGCTGTGTCCCCCTGTGTCCTGGCTGTGTCCCCCGCTGTCTCCATCTCTGTACCCCGCTGTGTCTCACGCTTTGTCAACCGCTGTGTCCTACTGTGTCCCGCTATGTCCCGCTGTGCCCCCACTG
>NW_012287567.1:0-11830 GCF_000151885.1 Dipodomys ordii
GTTTCCCCCCGCTGTGTCCGGCTGTGTCCCTCGCTGTGTGCCGCTGTGTCTGCTATGTCCCAGCTTTGTCCTGCTGTGTCCCCGCAGTGTCCCCGCTGTGTCCCGCTGTGTCACACTGTGTCCCGTGGTGTCGCACTTTGTCCCCCACTGTTTCCCTCGCTGTGTCCTCCGCTGAGTCCCCTCTGTATCGACGCTGTGTCCCGCTGTGTCCCGCTGTGTCCTCGCTGTGTTCCCCGCTGTGTCCCGCTGTGTCCCCTGCTGTGTCCCCCGCTGTGTCCTCGCTGTGTCCCCCGCTGTGTCCCGCTGTGTCCTCGCTGGGTCCCCCGCTGTGTCCCGCTGTGTCCCCCACTGTGTCCCGCTGTGTCTGACTCTTTCCCGCTCTGTCCCCGCTGTGTCCCGCTGTGTCCCGCTGTGTCCCGGCTGTGTGCCCGCTGTGTCCCGCTGTGTACTCCGATGTGTCCAGCTGTGTCACCGAGGTGTCCCGCTGTGGCCCTACTCTGTCTCCGCTCTGTCCCCCGCTTTGTTCCGTTGTGTCCCGCTGTGTCCCCCGCTTTGTCCTACTGTGTCCCCACAGTGTCCCGCTGTGTCCCGCTGTGTCTCACTGTGTCCCGTGGTGTCCCTCTTTGTCCCCCGCTGTGTCCCCCACTGAGTCCCCTCTGTGTGGCCGCTGTGTCCTGCTGTGTGCTCGCTGTGTCCCCCGCTGTCTCCCGCTTTGTCTCCCGCTGAGTTCCGCTGTGTCCCGCTGCGTCCTCGCTGTGTCCCCTGCTGTGTCCCGCTGTGTCCCCGCTATGTCCCCAGCTGTGTTCCGCTGTGTACCGCTCTGTACCCCGCTGTGTCTCGCTATGTTCCCGCAGTGTCCCGCTGTGTCCCGCTGTGTCCCGCTGTGTCCTCGCTGTGTCCCCCGCTGTGTCCTGTTGTGTCCCCAGCTGTGTACCTCGCTGTGTCCCGCTGTGTCCCACTGTGTCCCGTGGTGTCCCGCTTTGTCCCCCGCTGTGTCCCCGGCTGAGTCTCGCTGTGTCCCCACTGTGTCCTCTCTGTGTCCCCCGCTGTGTCCTGCTCTGTTCCCCACTGTGTCTCCCGTTTTTTCCCTGCTGTGCCCCGCTGTGTCCCGCTGTCTCCCGCTGTGTCCCCCACTGTGTCCCGTTGTGTCAACAGTTGTGTACCCTGCTGTGTCCCGCTGTGTCTCTGCTGTATCGATGCTGTGTCCCGCTGGGTCCTGCTGTGTCTCTCTCTGTGTTCCCCACTGTGTCCTGCTGTGTCCCCCGCTGTGTCCCTCTCTGTGTCCCCCGCTGTGTCCCGCTGTGTCCCCCGCTGTGTCCTTGCTGTGTTCCCGCTGGGTCCCTCTCTGTCCGGCAGTGTCCCCTGCTGAGTCCCGTTGTGTCACCGCTGTGTCCCGCTGTGTCCCAGCTCTATCGACGTTGTGTCCCGCTGGGACCCGCTGTGTCCTCTCTTTGTTCCCCGCTGTGTCCCGCTGTGTCCCCCGATGTGTCTCGCGCTGTGTCCCGCTGTGTCCCCGGCTGTGTCCGGCTGTGTCCCGCTGTGTCCCCCGCTGTGTCCTTGCTTTGTCCCCGCTGTGTCCCACTGTGTCCCGCAGTGTCCCCAGCTGTGTCCCGCTTGTCACTGCTGTGTCCCGCTTTGTCCTCACTGTGTCCCCCGGTGTGTCCCGCTGTGTCTACTGCTGTGTCCCCACTGTGTCCCTCTGTGTCTCGCTGTGTCCCGCTGTGTCCTCGCTGTTTCCCACGCTGTGTTCTGCTGTGTCCTCACTGTGTCCCCCACTGTGTCCCGTTGTGTACCCAGCTGTGAACCCCGCTGTGTCCCGCTGTGTCCCCGCTGTATCGACGCTGTGTCCCGCTTGGTCCCGATGTGTCCTCGCTGTGTTCCCCGCACTGTCCCGCTGTTTACTCCTCTGTGTCCCCCGCTGTGTCCCGCTGTGTCCCGCTGTGTACTGCTGTGTCCCCTGCTGAGTCCCGCTGTGTCCCCGTTGTGTCCCCGCAGTGTCCCGCTGTGTCCCACTGTGTCACACTGTGTCCCGTGGTGTCCCTCTTTGTCCCCCGCTGTGTCCACCGCTGAGTCCCCTCTTTGTGGCCGCTGTGTCCTGCTGTGTGCTCGCTGTGTCCCCAGCTGTCTCCCGCTTTGTCCCCCGCTGTGTCCCCGCTGTGTCACGCTATGTCCTCGCTGTTTCCCCCGCTGTGTCCCGCTGTGTGCCCCGCTGTGGCCCGCTGTGTCCCGCTGTGTCCCCCGCTTTGTCCTGCTGTGTCCCGCAGTGTCCCCGCTGTGTCCCGCTGTGTAACACTGTGTCCCGTGGTGTCCCACTTTGTCCCACGCTGTGTCCCCCGGTGAGTCCCCTCTGTGTCGCCGCTGTGTCCCCCTGTGTCCTCGCTGTGTCCCCCGCTGTCTCCCGCTTTGACTCCCGCTGTGTTCCGCTGTGTCCCGCTGTGTCCCCGCTGTGTCCCCAGCTGTATCCCGCTGTGTCCCGCTGTGTACCCCGCTGTGTCCTGCTATGTTCCCGCAGTGTCCCCGCTGTGTCCCGCTGTGTCCCACTGTGTCCTTGCTGTGTCCCCAGCTGTGTACCCCACTGTGTCCCGCTGGGTCCCTGCTGTATCGACGCTGGGTCCCGCTGGGTCCCGCTGTGTCCTCCCTTTGTCCAACGCTGTGTCCCGCTGTGTCTACTGCTGTGTCCCTGCTGTGTCCCGCTGGGTCCAGCTGGGTCCCTGCTGTACCCACGCTGGGTCCCGCTGGGTCCTGGTCTGTCATCCCTGTGTCCCCCGCTGTGTACCGCTCTGTCCCCCTCGGTGTCTCTGTTGTGTCCCCGCTGTGTCCCGCTTTGTCCCGCTGTATACTGCTGTGTCCCCCGCTGAATCACGCTGTGTCCCAATGTGTCCCAATGTGTCCTCGCTCTGTCCCCCGCTGTGTCCCGCTGTGTCCTCCCTGTGTACCCCGCGGTGTGCCGCTGTGTCCCGCTGTGTCCCCCGCTGTGTCCCCTGCTATGTCCCGCTGTGTCCCCCGCTGTGTCCCACTGTGTCCTTGCTGTGTCCCATGCTGTGTGCCGCTGTGTCCTTGCTGTGTCCCCCGCTGTGTCCCGCTGTGTCCTGCTGTGTCACGCTGTTTCCCCACTGCGTCCCCGCTGTGTACCTCTGTGTACCCCGCTGTGACCAGCTTTGTCCCCGCTGTGTCTCGCTGTGTCCCACGCTCTGTCCCCCACTGTGTCCCGCTCTGTCCCCCTCTGTGTCCCGCTGTGTCCCCCGCTGTGTCCACTGTGTCCACGCAGTATCACTGCTGTTTCCTGCTGTGTCCCGCTGTGTTCCGTGGTATCCCTCTTTGTCTCCCGCTGTGTCCCCCGCTGAGACCCCGCTGTGTCAATGCTGTGTCCCCCTGTGTCCTGGCTGTGTCCCCCGCTGTCTCCAGCTCTGTCTCCCGCTGTGTCTCACGCTTTTTCCCCGCTGTGTCCCACTGTGTCCCGCTGTGTCCCGCTGTGCCCTCACTGTGTCCCATTGTGTCCACAGCTGTGTACCACGCTGTGTAACGCTGTGTGCCCGCTATATCGACGCTGTGTCCCGCTGTGTCCCCCGCTGTGTCTCCCTGTGTCCCCCACTGTGTCCCGCTCTGTCCTCGCTGGGTCTCCTGTTGGGTCCCGCTGTGTCCCCCGCTATGTCCCGCTGTGTACCGCTGTGTCCCCCGCTGTGTCCTGTTGTGTCCCCAGCTGTGTACCCCGTTGTGTCCCGCTGTATCGACGCTGTGTCCCACTGGGTCCCGCAGTTTCCTTCCTGTGTTGCCCGCGGAGTCTCACTGTGTCCCAGCTGTATCGACGCTGTGTCCCCGCTGTGTCCCGCTCTGTCCCGCTCTGTCCTCGCTGTGTCCCCTGCTCTGTCCCGTTGTGTCCCCAGCTGTGTCCCCTGCTATGTCCCGCTGTGTCTACTGCTGTGTCCACGCTGTGTCCCGCTTTGTCCCGCTGTGTCCCGCTGTGTCCCTCTGTGTCCCCCGCTGTGTCCCCCGCTATGTCTCGCTGTGTCCCCCGCTGTGTCCCACTGTGTCCTTGCTGTGTCCCCCGTTCTGTGCCGCTGTGTCCTCGCTGTGTCCCCGGCTGTTTCCCGCTGTGTCCTGCTGTGTCACGCTGTTTCCCCACTGTGTCCCCGCTGTTTCCCTCTGTGTACCCTGCTGTGTCCAGCTTTGTCCCCGCTGTGTCTCGCTGTGTCCCACACTCTGTCCCCAACTGTGTCCCGCTGTGTCCCCCGCTGTTTCGCATTGTGTCCCCCACTGTGTCCCGCTGTGTCCCCGCAGGTTCACCTCTGTTTCCCGCTGTGTCCCGCTGTGTTCCGTGGTGTCCTCGCTGTGTCCCCCTGCTGTGTCCCGTTGTGTCCCGCTGTGTCCTCACTGTGTCCCCCTGCTGTGTCCCGTTGTGTCCCGCTGTTTCACCGCTGTGTCCCACACTGTGTCCCGCTGTGTCCCCCACTGTGTCCCGCTGTGTCCCCGCAGGTTCACCTCTGTTTCCCGCTGTGTCCCTTTGTGTGCCGCTGTGTCCTCGCTGTGTCCCCGCTGTGTCCCGCTGTGTCCCGCTGTGTCCCCGCAGGTTCACCTCTGTTTCCCGCTGTGTCCTGTTGTGTGCCGCTGTGTCCTCGCTGAGTCCCCTACTGTCTCCCTCTCTGTCCCCCGCTGTGTCTCACGCTTTGTCCCCGCTGTGTCCCACTGTGTACCGCTCTGTCCGGCTGTGCCCCCACTGTGTCCCGTTGTGTCCACAGCTGTGTCCACAGCTGTGTACCACGCTGTGTACCATGCTGTGTAACGCTGTGTCCCTGCTGTATCGACGCTGTGTCCCGCTGTGTCCCTCTGTGTCCACCGCTGTGTCCCCAGCTGTGTCCTCGCTGTGTCCCTGCTGTGTCCTGCTGTGTCCTCACTGGGACCACCACTGTGTGTCGCTGTGTCCCGCTGTGTCCAGCTGTGTCCCGCTTTGTCCCCGCTGTGTCCCGCTGTGTCCCGCTGTGTCCCCGCTGTGTGCCTGCTGTGTCCCGCTGTGTCTCCCGCTTTGTCCCGCTGTGTCCCACTGTGTCCCCGCTTTGTCCCGCTGTGTCCCGCTGTGTCCCCGCTGTGTGCCCGCTCTGTCCCGCTGTGTATCCCGCTGTGTCCAGTTGTGTCACTGCTGTGTCTCGCTGTGGCCACTCTCTGTCTCCGCTGTCCCCCGCTGGGTCCCCCGCTGTGGCCCGCTGTGTCCTGCTGTGTCCCCCGCTTTGTCCTGCTGTGTCCCGCAGTGTCCCCGCTGTGTCCCGCTGTGTAACACTGTGTCCCGTGGTGTCCCACTTTGTCCCACGCTGTGTCCCCCGGTGAGTCCCCTCTGTGTCGCCGCTGTGTCCCCCTGTGTCCTCGCTGTGTCCCCCGCTGTCTCCCGCTTTGTCCCTCGCTGTGTTCCGCTGTGTCCCACTGTGTCCTCGCTGGATCCCCTGCTGTGTCCCGCTGTGACACCCGCTGTATTCCGCTTTGTCCCGCTATGTCCCGCTGTGTCCCCGCTGTGTGCCCGCTGTGTCCCGTTGTGTACTCTGTTGTGTCCAGCTGTGTCACCGTTGTGTCTTGCTTTGGCCCCTCTCTGTCTCTGCTGTCCCCCTCTGTGTCCCCCGCTGTGTCCCGCTGTGTCCCGCTGTGTCCCCCGCTTTGTCCCGCTGAGTCCCATCTGTGTCGCCGCTGTGTCTTGCTGTGTCCTCGCTGTGTCCCCGGCTGTCTGCCGCTTTGTCCCCGCTGTGTCCCTAGCTGTGTCCCGCTGTGTCCCGCTGTGTCCCCCGCTTTGTCCCGCTGAGTCCCATCTGTGTCGCCGCTGTGTCCCACTATGTTCCCGCAGTGTCCCCGCAGTGTCCCGCTGTGTCCCGCTGTGTCCTCGCTGTGTCCCCCGAGTGTCCCGTTGTGTCCCCAGCTGTGCACCCCGCTGTGTCCCGCTGTGTCCCCGCTGTAACGGCGCTGGGTCCCGCTGGGTCCCGCTATGTCCTCCCTGTGTTCCCCGCTGTGTCCCGCTGTGTCCCCCGCTGTGTCCCGCTGTGTCTCACTGTGTCCCGCTGTGTCCTCGCTGTGTTCTCCGCTGTATCCCGATGTGTCCCCCGCTGAGTCCCCGCTGTGTCCCTGCTGTGTCCCAATGTGTCCTCGCTGTGTCCCCCGCTGTGTCCCGCTGTGTCCTCCCTGTGTCCCCCGCTGTGTCCCGCTGTGTCCCGCTGTGTCCCCCGCTGTGTTCCCCGCTGTGTACCGCTGTGTCCCCCTCAGTGTCAGCGCTGTGTCCCGCTGTGTCCCCCGCTGTGTTCCCCGCTGTGTACCGCTGTGTCCCCCGCAGTGTCAGCGCTGTGTCCCGCTGTGTCCTTGCTGTGTCCCCCGCTGTCTCCCGCTCTGTACCCCGCTGTGTCTCAAGCTTTGTGCCTGCTGTGTCCCACTGTGTCGCGCTGTGTCCCGCTGTGTTCACAGCTGTGTACCTCGCTGTGTAACGCTCTGTCCCCGCTGTATCGACGCTGTGTCGCGCAGGGTCCCGCTGTGTCCTCGCTGTGTTCCCCGCTGTGTCCCGCTGTGTCCGCCACTGTGTCCCGCTGTGTCTACGGCTGTGTCCCCGCTGTGTTCCGCTGGGTCCTCGCTTTTTTACCCTCTGTGTCCCGCTGTGTCCCTGCTGTATCGACGCTGGGTCCCGCTGGGTCCTGCTGTGTCATCCCTGTATCCCCCACTGTGTCCCTGCTGTGTCCCCGCTGTGTCCCGCTGTGTAATGCTGTGTCCCCCGCTGAGTCCCGTTGTGTCCCTCTGTGTCCCCCGCTGTGTCCCCCGCAATGTCTTGCTGTGTCCCCCGCTGTGTCCCACTGTGTCCTTGCTGTGTCCCCCGTTGTGTGCCGCTGTGTCCTCGCTGTGTCCCCCGCTGTTTCCCGCTGTGTCCTGCTGTGTCACACTGTTTCCCCGCTGTGTCCCAGCTGTGTCCCTCTGTGTACCCCGCTGTGTCCAGCTTTGTCCCCGCTGTGTCTCGCTGTGTCCCACGCTCTGTCCCCCACTGTGTCCCGCTGTGTTCCCCGCTGTTTCCCACTGTGTCCCCCACTGTGTACCACTGTGTCCCCCGCAGGTTCCCCTCTGTTTCCTGCTCTGTCCCACTGTGTTCCGTGGTGTCCTCGCTGTGTCCCCCTGCTGTGTCCCGTTGTGTCCCGCTGTGTCCTGGCTTTGTCCCCCACTGTGTCCCGCTGTGTCCCCCGCTCTTTCCCACTGTGTCCCCCACTGTGTACCGCTGTGTCCCCGCAGGATCCCCTCTGTTTCCCGCTGTGTCCCGCTGTGTTCCGTGGTGTCCTCGCTGTTTCCCCCTGCTGTGTCCCGCTGTGTCCCGCTGTGTCCCCCACTGTGTCCCCCGCTGTGTCCCTATGTGTCCCACGCTTTGTCTCCCTGTGTCCCCGTAGTTTCCCCGCTGTGTCCCGCTGTTTCCCACTGTGTTCTGTGGTGTCCCGCTTTGTCCCCCGCTGTGTCCCCCGGTGAGTCGCCGCTGTGTCCCCGCTTTGTCCCGCTGAGTCCTCCATGTGTCCCCCGCTTTGTCCCGCTGTGTCCCCCGCTGTGTCCCGCTGTGTCCACTGCTGGGACCCGGCTGTGTCCCGCTGTGTCCCGCTGTGTCCTCACTGTGTCCCTCTCTGTGTTCCGTTGTGTCCTCGCTGTGTCCCGCGCTGTGTCCTGCTGTGTCCCCCGCTGTGCCCTGCAGTGTCCCGCTGTGTCCCGCTGTGTCCTCGCTGTGTCCCGCTGTGTCCCGCTCTGTCCCCCACTGTTTCCCCTGCTGTGTCCAGCTGTGTCCCCCACTGTGTCCCACTCTGTCCCCCTCTGTGTCCCGCTGTGTCCCCCGCTGTGTCCCACTGTGTCCCCGCAGTGTCACTGCTGATTCCTGCTGTGTCCCGCTGTGTTCCGTGGTGTCCCTCTTTGTCTCCCGCTGTGTCCCCCGCTGTGTCCCGCTGTGTCCGACTGTGTCCCGCTCTGTCCCCGCTGTGTCCCGCTGTGTCCCGCTGTGTCCCACTGCGTCCCATTGTGTCCCGCTGTGCCCCCACTGTGTCCCGTTGTGTCCACAGCTTTGTACCATGCTGTGTAACGCTGTGTCTCCGCTGTATCGACGCTGTGTCCCACTGGGTCCCGATGTGTCCTCGAAGTGTTCCCAGCTGTGTCCAGCTGTTTCCCCCACTTTGTCCCCCACTGTGTCCTCGCTCTGTCCCCCGCTGTGTCCCTCTGTGTCCCTCTGTGTCCTCACTGTGTCCCCCTCTGTGTCCCGCTGTGTCCCCCGCCGTGTCCCGCTGTGTCCCGCTGTGTCCTGCTGCGGTCCCGCTGTGTCCCGCTGTGTCCCGCTTTGTCCCCCACTGTGTCCCGCAGTGACCCCGCTGTGTCCCGCTGTGTCCCACTGTGTCCCGTGGTGTCCCCTTTGTCCCCCGCTGTGTCCCCGGCTGAGTCTCGCTGTGTCCCCACTGTGTCCTCTCTGTGTCCCCCGCTGTGTCCTGCTCTGTTCCCCACTGTGTCTCCCGTTTTTTCCCTGCTGTGCCCCGCTGTGTCCCGCTGTGTCCCGCTGTGTCCCCCACTGTGTCCCGTTGTGTCAACAGCTGTGTACCCCGCTGTGTCCCTGCTGTATCGACGCTGTGTCTCGCTGGGTCCTGCTGTGTCTCTCTCTGTGTTCCCCATTGTGTCCCGCTGTGTCCCCCGCTCTGTCCCTCGCTGTGTCCCCCGCTGTGTCCCACTGTGTCCCGCTGTGTCCCCCGCTGTGTCCTTGCTGTGTCCCCGCTGGGTCCCGCTGGGTCCCGCAGTGTCCCCCGCTGAGTCCCGTTGTGTCACCGCTGTGTCCCTCTGTGTCCCTGCTCTATCGATGCTGTGTCCCGCTGGGTCCCGCTTTGTCCTCTCTTTGTTCCCCGATGTGTCCCGCTGTGTCCCCCGCTGTGTCTCTCGCTGTGTCCCGCTGTGTCCCCGGCTGTGTCCGGCTGTGTCCCACTGTGTCCCCCGCTGTGTCCTTGCTGTGTCCCCGCTGTGTCCCGCTGTGTCCCGCAGTGTTCCCAGCTGTGTCCCGCTGTGTCCTCGCTGTGTCCCCCGCTGTGTCCCGCTTTGTCCTTGCTGTGTAACGCGCTGTGTTACTCTGTGTCCCCGGCTGTGTCCCGCTGTGTCCCCTGCTGTGTCCCCACTGTGTCACGCTGTGTTTCGCTGTGTCCGGCTGTGTCCTCGCTCTGTCTCATTCAGTGTCCAGCTATGTCCTCCCTGTGTCCCCCGCTGTGTCCCGCTGAGTCCCCTGCTGTGTCCCGCTGTGTCCCGCTGTGTCACGCTCTGTCCCATCTGTGTCCCTCTGTGTCCAGCTCTGTCCCCGTGGTGTGTCCGCTGTGCCCCGTTGTGTACCCTTCTGTGTCCAGCTGTGTCCCCTCTGTGTCCCGCTGTGTCCCTTCTCTTTCCCCCGCTGTCCACCGCTGTGTCTCCCGGCTGTGTCCCGCAGTGTCCCCGCTGTGTCCCGCTGTGTCCTACTGTGTCCCGTGGTGTCCCGCTTTTTCCCCACTATGTCCCCTGCTGAGTCCCCTCTGTGTCCCCGCTGTGTCCAGCTGTGTCCTCGCTGTGTCCTCCGCTGTCACCCGCTTTGTCCCACGCTGAGTCCTACTGTGTCCCACTGTGTCCCTGCTGTGTCCCTCGCTGTGTCCCGCTGTGTCCCGCTGTGTCCCCCGCTGTGTCCTGCTGGGTCCCGCTGTGTCCCCGCTGTGTCCCTGCTGTGTCCGGCTGTGTCCCCCGCTGGGTCCCGCTGGGTCCTGCTGGGTCCCCCGCTGTGTACCGCTGTGTTCCTGCAGGTTCACCGCTGTTTCACGCTGTGTCCTGCTGTGTTCCGTGGTGTCCTGCTTTGTTCCCCGCTGTGTCCCGCTGTGTCCACTGCTGGGTCCCCGCTGGGTCCCGCTGTGTCTCGCTGTTTCCCGCTGTGTCCTCGCATTGTCCCATGCTGTGTTCCGCTGTGTCCTCCCTGTGTCCCCCGCTGTGTCCCGCTGTGTCCCCCGCTGTGCCCCGCAGTGTCCCGCTGTGTCCCGCTGTGTCCTCGCTGTGTCCCACTGTGTTCCCCCTGTTTCCCCGCTGGGTCCTGCTGTGTCCCGCTGTGTCCCGCTGGGTCCCCCGCTTTGTCCCGCTGTGTCCCCGCAGTGTCCCCGCTGTGTCCCGCTGTGTCCCACTGTGTCATGTGGTGTCCCGCTTTGTCCCCCGCTATGTCCACTTCTGAGTCCCCTCTGTGTCCCCGCTGTGTCCCGCTGTGTCCCCCGGTGTGTCCCGCTGTGTCCCCCGCTGTGTCCCTCGCTGTGTCCCATTCTGTGTCCCGCTGTGTCCCGCTGTGTCATCCGCTGTGTCCTTGTTGTGTCCCTGCTGGGACCCGCTGTGTCACCGCTGTGTCCCGCTGTGTCCCCGCTCTATAGACGCTGTGTCCCGATGTGTCCCCCGCTGTGTCCCGTTGTGTCCCCAGCTGTGTACCCCACTGTGTCCCGCTGTGTCCCCGCTGTATCGACGCTGTGTCCCGCTGGGTCCCGCTGTGTCCTCCCTGTGTTCCCCACTGTGTCCCGCTATGTACCTCTCTGTGTCCCTCGCTGTGACCCGCTGTGTCCCGCTGTGTACTGCTGTGTCCCCCGCTGTGTCCCACTGTGTCCCCGCTGTGTCCCAATGTGTCCACGCTGTGTCCCGTGCTGGGTCCCGCTGGGTCCCCCCTGTTTCCCCCGCTGTGTCCCGCTGTGTCCGGCTGTGTCCCCCGCGGTGTCCCCCGCTGTGTCCCCCGCAGTGTCAGCGCTTTGTCCCGCTGTGTCCTCGCTGTGTCCCCCGCTGTCTCCCGCTCTGTACCCCGCTGTGTCCCAAGCTTTGTCCCCGCTGTGTCCCACTGTGTCCCGCTGTGTCCCGCTGTGCCCCAACTGTGTCCCGTTGTGTTCACAGCTGTGTACCACGCTGTGTAACACTGTGTCCCCGCTGTATCGTTGCTGTGTACCGCTGGGTCCCGCTGTGTCCTCGCTGTGTTCCCCGCTGGGTCCCGCTGGGTCCCCCCTGTGTGCCCCGCTGTGTCCCACTGTGTCCCGCTGTGTCCCCCGCTGTGTCCCCCGCTGTGTCCCTATGTGTTCCAAGCTTTGTCCCCCTGTGTCCCCGCAGTTTCCCCGCTGTGTCCCGCTGTTTCCCACTGTGTTCTGTGGTGTCCCGCTTTGTCCCCCGCTTTGTCCCCCGGTGAGTCGCCGCTGTGTCCACGCTTTGTCCCGCTGAGTCCTCCATGTGTCCCACGCTGTGTCCCGCTTTGTGCGGCTGTGCCCCAACTGTGTCCCGTTGTGTTCACAGCTGTGTACCACGCTGTGTAACACTGTGTCCCCGCTGTATCGTTGCTGTGTACCGCTGGGTCCCGCTGTGTCCTCGCTGTGTTCCCCGCTGGGTCCTGCTGGGTCCCCCCTGTGTGCCCCGCTGTGTCCCACTGTGTCCCGCTGTGTCCCCCGCTGTGTCCCCCGCTGTGTCCCTATGTGTTCCAAGCTTTGTCCCCCTGTGTCCCCGCAGTTTCCCCGCTGTGTCCCGCTGTTTCCCAATGTGTTCTGTGGTGTCCCGCTTTGTCCCCCGCTGTGTCCCCCGGTGAGTCGCCGCTGTGTCCACGCTTTGTCCCGCTGAGTCCTCCATGTGTCCCACGCTGTGTCCCGCTTTGTCCGGCTGTGTCCCCCGCTGTGTCCCCCGCTGTGTCCCCGCAGTGTCAGCGCTGTGTCCCGCTGTGTCCTCGCTGTGTCCCCCGCTGTCTCCCGCTGTGTCCCCCTCTGTGTCCCGCTGTGTCCCCCGCTGTGCCCTGCAGTGTCCCGCTCTGTCCACGCTGTGGCCTCGCTGTGTCTTGCTGTGTCCCCCGCTGTCTCCA
>NW_012287568.1:0-5944 GCF_000151885.1 Dipodomys ordii
TCACCCGCTCTATCGATGCTGTGTCTCGCTGGGTCCCGCTGTGTCCTCTCTTTGTTCCCCGCTGTGTCCCGCTGTTTCCCCCGCTGTGTCTCTCACTGTGTCCCGCTGTGTCCCCGGCTGTGTCCGGCTGTGTCCCGCTGTGTCCCCCGCTGTGTCCTTGCTGTGTCCCCGCTGTGTCCCGCTGTGTGCCGCAGTGTTCCCAGCTGTGTCCCGCTGTGTCCTCGCTGTGTCCCCCGCTGTGTCCCGCTTTGTCCTTGCTGTGTACAACCGCTGTGTTACTCTGTGTCCCTGGCTGTGACCCGCTGTGTCCCCTGCTCTGTCCCCACTGTGTCACGCTGTGTTTCGCTGTGTTCGGCTGTGTCCTCGCTCTGTCTCATTCAGTGTCCAGCTGTGTCCTCCCTGTGTCCCCCGCTGTGTCCCGCTGAGTCCCCTGCTGTGTCCCGCTGTGTCATGCTCTGTCCCCTCTGTGTCCCTCTGTGTCCAGCTCTGTCCCCGTTGTGTGTCCGCTGTGCCCCGCTGTGTACCCTTCTGTGTCCAGCTGTGTCCCCTCTGTGTCCCGCTGTGTCCCTTCTCTTTCCCCCGCTGTCCACCGCTGTGTCCCCCGGCTGTGTCCCACAGTGTCCCCGCTGTGTCCCGCTGGGTCCTACTGTGTCCCGTGGTGTCCCGCTTTTTCCCCTCTATGTCCCCTGCTGAGTCCCCTCTGTGTCCCCGCTGTGTCCAGCTGTGTCCTCCCTGTGTCCTCCGCTGTCTACCGCTTTGTCCCACGCTGTGTCCTACTGTGTCCCACTGTGTCCCTGCTGTGTCCCCCGCTGTGTCCCTCTGTGTCCCGCTGTGTCCCCCGCTGTGTCCTGCTGTGTCCCGCTGTGTCCCCGCTGTGTCCCTGCTGTTTCCGGCTGTTTCCCCCGCTGTGTCCCGCTGGGTCCCGCTGGGTCCTGCTGGTTCCCCCGCCGTGTACCGCTGTGTCCCCGCAGGTTCACCGCTGTTTCACGCTGTGTCCTGCTATGTTCCGTCGTGTCCTGCTTTGTCCCCCGCTGTGTCCCGCTGTGTCCACTGCTGGGTCCCCGCTGGGTCCCGCTGTGTCTCACTGTTTCCCGCTGTGTCCTCGCATTGTCCCATGCTGTGTTCCGCTGTGTCCTCCCTGTGTCCCCCGCTGTGTCCCGCTGTGTCCCCCGCTGTGCCCCGCAGTGTCCCGCTGTGTCCCGCTGTGTCCTCGCTGTGTCCCACTGTGTTCCCCCTGTTTCCCCGCTGGGTCCTGCTGTGTCCCCCTGTGTCCCGCTGGGTCCCCTGCTTTCTCCCGCTGTGTCCCCGCAGTGTCCCCACTGTGTCCCGCTGTGTCCCACTGTGTCATGTGGTGTCCCGCTTTGTCCCCCGCTATGTCCACTTCTGAGTCCCCTCTGTGTCCCCGCTGTGTCCCGCTGTGTCCCCCGGTGTGTCCCGCTGTGTCCCCCGCTGTGTCCCTCGCTGTGTCCCATTCTGTGTCCCGCTGTGTCCCGCTGTGTCATCCGCTGTGTCCTTGTTGTGTCCCTGCTGGGACCCGCTGTGTCACCGCTGTGTCCCGCTGTGTCCCCGCTCTATAGACGCTGTGTCCCGATGTGTCCCCCGCTGTGTCCCGTTGTGTCCCCAGCTGTGTACCCCACTGTGTCCCGCTGTGTCCCCGCTGTATCGACGCTGTGTCCCGCTGGGTCCCGCTGTGTCCTCCCTGTGTTCCCCACTGTGTCCCGCTATGTACCCCTCTGTGTCCCTCGCTGTGACTCGCTGTGTCCCGCTGTGTACTGCTGTGTCCCCCGCTGTGTCCCACTGTGTCCCCGCTGTGTCCCAATGTGTCCACGCTGTGTCCCGTGCTGGGTCCCGCTGGGTCCCCCCTGTTTCCCCCGCTGTGTCCCGCTGTGTCCGGCTGTGTCCGCCGCTGTGTCCCCCGCTGTGTCCCCCGCTGTGTCCCCCGCAGTGTCAGCGCTTTGTCCCGCTGTGTCCTCGCTGTGTCCCCCGCTGTCTCCCGCTATGTAACCCGCTGTGTCTCAAGCTTTGTCCCCGCTGTGTCCCACTGTGTCCCGCTGTGTCCCGCTGTGCCCCCACTGTGTCCTGTTGTGTTCACGGTTGTGTACCCCGCTGTGTAACACTGTGTCCCCGCTGTATCGTTGCTGTGTACCGCTGGGTCCCGCTGTGTCCTCGCTGTGTTCCCCGCTGGGTCCCGCTGGGTCCCCCCTGTGTGCCCCGCTGTGTCCCACTGTGTCCCGCTGTGTCCCCCGCTGTGTCCCACGCTGTGTCACTATGTGTCCCAAGCTTTGTCCCCCTGTGTCCCCGCAGTTTCCCCGCTGTGTCCCGCTGTTTCCCACTGTGATCTGTGGTGTCCCGCTTTGTCCCCCGCTTTGTCCCCCGGTGAGTCGCCGCTGTGTCCACGCTTTGTCCCGCTGAGTCCTCCATGTGTCCCACGCTGTGTCCCGCTGTGTCCGGCTGTGTCCCCCGCTGTGTCCCCCGCTGTGTCCCCGCAGTGTCAGCGCTGTGTCCCGCTGTGTCCTCGCTGTGTCCCCCGCTGTCTCCCGCTGTGTCCCCCGCTGTGTCCCGCTGTGTCCCCCGCTGTGCCCTGCAGTGTCCCGCTGTGTCCTCGCTGTGTCCCGCTGTGTCCTCGCTGTGTCCCCCGCTGTCTCCACCTCTGTCCCCTGCTGTGTCTCACGCTTTGTCCCCGCTGTGTCCCACTGCGTCCCGCTGTGTCCCGCTGTGCCCCCACTGTGTCCCGTTGTGTCCACAGCTTTGTACCATGCTGTGTAACGCTGGGTCTCCGCTGTATCTACGCTGTGTCCCGCTGGGTGCCGCTGTGTCCTCGCTGTGTTCCCCGCTGTGTCCAGCTGTTTCCCCCACTGTGTCCCCCACTGTGTCCTCGCTGTGTCCCCCGCTGTGTCCCGCTGTGTCCCGCTGTGTCCTTGCTATGTCCCGCTCTGTGTCCTCGCTGTGTCCCCCGCCGTGTCCCGCTGTGTCCCGCTGTGTCCCGCTGCGTCCCCGCTGTGTCCCGCTGTTTCCCGCTTTGTCCCCCACTGTGTCCCGCAGTGACCCCGCTGTGTCCCGCTGTGTCCCACTGTGTCCCGTGGTGTCCCGCTTTGTCCCCTGCTGTGTCCCCGGCTGAGTCTCGCTGTGTCCCCACTGTGTCCTCTCTGTGTCCCGCGCTGTGTCCTGCTCTGTTCCCCACTGTGTCTCCCGTTTTGTTCCTGCTGTGCCCCACTGTGACCCGCTGTGTCCCGCTGTGTCCCCGCTGTATCGTCGCTGTGTCCCGCTGGGTCCTGCTGTGTCTCTCTCTGTGTTCCCCACTGTGTCCCGCTGTGTCTCCCGCTGTGTCCCTCGCTGTATCCCCCGCTGTGTCCCGCTGTGTCCCGCTGTGTCCCCCGCTGTGTCCTTGCTGTGTCCCCGCTGGGTCCCGCTGGGTCCCACAGTGTCCCCCGCTGAGTCCGGTTGTGTCACCGCTGTGTCCCGCTGTGTCCCCGCTCTATCGACGCTGTGTCCCGCTGGGTCCCGCTGTGTCCTCTCTTTGTTCCCCGCTGTGTCCCGCTGTGTCCCCCGCTGTGTCTCTCGCTGTGTCCCGCTGTGTCCCCGGCTGTGTCCGGCTGTGTCCCGCTGTGTCCCCCGCTGTGTCCTTGCTGTGTCCCCGCTGTGTCCCGCTGTGTCCCGCAGTGTCCCCAGCTGAGTCCCGCTGTGTCACCGCTGTGTCCCGCTTTGTCCTCGCTGTGTCCCCCGCTGTGTCCCGCTTTGTCCCTGCTGTGGTCCCCGCTGTGTCCCTCTGTGTCCCCCGCTGTGTCCCGCTGTGTCCCCTGCTCTGTCCCCACTGTGTCACGCTGTGTTTCGCTGTGTCCGGCTGTGTCCTCGCTCTGTCTCCCTCAGTGACCAGCTGTGTCCTCCCTATGTCCCCCGCTGTGTCCCGCTGAGTCCCCTGCTGTGTCCCGCTGTGTCCCGCTGTGTCCCGCTCTGTCCCCTCTGTGTCCCTCTGTGTCCAGCTCTGTCCCTGTTGTGTGCCCGCTGTGCCCCGCTGTGTACCCTTCTGTGTCCAGTTGTGTCCCCTCTGTATCCCGCGGTGTCCCTTCTCTTTCCCCCGCTGTCCACCGCTGTGTCCCCCGGCTGTGTCCCGCAGTGTCCCCGCTGTGTCCCGCTGTGTCCTACTGTGTCCCGTGGTGTCCCACTTTTTCCCCTCTATGTCCCCTGCTGAGTCCCCTCTGTGTCCCCGCTGTGTCCAGGTGTGTCCTCGCTGTGTCCTCCGCTGTCTCCCGCTTTGTCCCACGCTGTGTCCTACTGTGTCCTGCTGTGTCCCCCGCTGTGTCCCGCTCTGTCCCGCTGTGTCCCCTGCTGTGTCCCGCTGTGTCCCCGCAGGTTCACCGCTGTTTCACGCTGTGTCCTTGCTGTGTCCCCGCTGTGTCCCGCTGTGTCCCGCAGTGTCCCCAGCTGTGGCCGCTGTGTCACCGCTGTGTCCCGCTGTGTCCTCGCTGTGTCCCCGGCTGTGTCCCGCTTTGTCCTTGCTGTGTACCCCGCTGTGTTCCTCTGTGTCTCCGGCTGTGTCCCGCTGTGTCCCCTGCAGTGTCCCCACTGTGTCACGCTGTGTTTCGCTGTGTCCGGCTGTGTCCTCGCTCTGTCTCATTCAGTGTCCAGCTGTGTCCTCCCTGTGTCCCCCGCTATGTCCCGCTGAGTCCCCTGCTGTGTCCCGCTGTGTCCCGCTGTGTCACGCTCTGTCCCCTCTGTGTCCCTCTGTGTCCAGCTCTGTCCCCGTGGTGTGTCCGCTGTGCCCCGCTGTGTACCCTTCTGTGTCCAGCTGTGTCCCCTCTGTGTCCCGCTGTGTCCCTTCTCTTCCCCCGCTGTCCACCGCTGTGTCTCCGGGCTATGTCCCGCAGTGTCCCCGCTGTGTCCCGCTGTGTCCTACTGTGTCCCGTGGTGTCCCGCTGTGTCCTCTCTTTGTTCCCCGTTGTGTCCCGCTGTGTCCCCCGCTGTGTCTCTCGCTGTGTCCCGGTGAGTCCCCGGCTGTGTCCGGCTGTGTCCCGCTGTGTCCCCCGCTGTGTCCTTGCTGTGTACCCGCTGTGTCCCGCTGTGTCCCGCAGTGTCCCCAGCTGTGTCCCGCTGTGTCACCGCTGTGTCCCGCTTTGTCCTCGCTGTGTCCCCCGCTGTGTCCCGCTTTGTGCCTGCTGTGTACCCCGCTGTGTCCCTCTGTGTCCCCTGCTGTGTCCCGCTGTGTCCCCTGCTCTGTCCCCACTGTTTCACGCTGTGTTTTGCTGTGTCCGGCTGTGTCCTCGCTCTGTCTCCCTCAGTGTCCAGCTGTGTCCTCCCTGTCTCCCCCACTGTGTCCCGCTGAGTCCCCTGCTGTGTCCCGCTGTGTCCCGCTGTGTCACGCTCTGTCCCCTCTGTGTCCCTCTGTGTCCAGCTCTGTCCCCGTTGTGTGTCCGCTGTGCCCCGCTGTGTACCCTTCTGTGTCCAGTTGTTTCCCCTCTGTGTCCCGCGGTGTCCCTTCTCTTTCCCCCGCTGTCCACCTCTGTGTCCCCCGGCTGTGTCCCGCAGTGTCCCCGCTGTGTCCCGCTGTGTCCTACTGTGTCCCGTGGTGTCCCGCTTTTTCCCCTCTATGTCCCCTGCTGAGTCCCCTCTGTGTCCCCGCTGTGTCCAGGTGTGTCCTCGCTGTGTCCTCCGATGTCTCCTGCTTTGTCCCAGGCTGTGTCCTACTGTGTCCCACTGTGTCCCTGCTGTGTCCCCCGCTGTGTCCCGCTCTGTCTCGCTGTGTCCCCCGCTGTGTCCCCGCAGTTCACCGCTGTTTCACGCTGTGTCCTGCTGTGTTCCGTGGTGTCCCGCTTTGTCCCCCGCTGTGTCCCGCTGTGTCCACTGCTGGGTCCCCGCTGGGTCCCGCTGTGTCTCGCTGTTTCCCGCTGTTTCCTCGCTTTGTCCCATGCTGTTTCCCGCTGTTTTCCTCCGCTTTTGTCCCATGCTG
>NW_012287569.1:0-3319 GCF_000151885.1 Dipodomys ordii
CGCTGTGTCCCGCTAAGTCCCCTGCTGTGTCCCGCTGAGTCCCGCTGTGTCACGCTCTGTCCCATCTGTGTCCCTCTGTGTCCAGCTCTGTCCCCGTTGTGTGTCCGCTGTGCCCCGCTGTGTACCCTTCTGTGTCCAGCTGTGTCCCCTCTGTGTCCCGCTGTGTCCCTTCTCTGTCCCCCGTTGTCCACCGCTGTGTCCCCCGGCTGTGTCCCGCAGTGTCCCCGCTGTGTCCCGCTGTGTCCTACTGTGTCCCGTGGTGTCCCGCTTTTTCCCCTCTATGTCCCCTGCTGAGTCCCCTCTGTGTCCCCGCTGTGTCCAGCTGTGTCCTCGCTATGTCCTCCGCTGTCTCCCGCTTTGTCCCACGCTGTGTCCCTGCTGTGTCTGGCTGTGTCCCCCACTGTGTCCCGCTGTGTCCCGCTGTGTCCCCCGCTGTGTCTTGCTGGGTCCCGCTGTGTCCCCGCTGTGTCCCTGCTGTGTCCGGCTGTGTCCCCTGCTGTGTCCCGCTGGGTCCCGCTCTGTCCCCCGCTGTGTACCGCTGTGTCCCCGCAGGTTCACCGCTGTTTCAGGCTGTGTCCTGCTGTGTTCCGTGGTGTCCCGCTTTGTCCCCCGCTGTGTCCCACTGTGTCCACTGCTGGGTCCCTGCTGGGTCCCGCTGTGTCTCGTTGATTCCCGCTGTGTCCTCGCATTGTCCCATGCTGTGTTCCGCTGTGTCCTCCCTGTGTCCCCCGCTGTGTCCTGCTGTGTCCCCCGCTGTGCCCCGCAGTATCCCGCTGTGTCTCGCTGTGTCCTCGCTGTGTCAAACTGTGTCCCCCCTGTTTCCCCGCTGGGTCCTGCTGTGTCCGGCTGTGTCCCGCTGGGTCCCCTGCTTTGTCCCGCTGTGTCCCCGCAGTGTCCCCGCAGTGTCCCGCTGTGTCCCACTGTGTCCTGTGGTGTCCCGCTTTGTCCCCCGCTATGTCCACTGCTGAGTCCCCTCTGTGTCCCCGCTGTGTCCCGCTGTGTCCAACGCTGTGTCCCGCTGTGTCCCCCGCTGTGTCCTGCTGTGTCCCACTGTGTCCTGCTGTGTCCCGCAGTGTCCCCGCTGTGTCCCCGCTGTGTCCCGCTGTGTCCCCCGCTGTGTCCCCGCAGGTTCACCGCTGTTTCACGCTGTGTCCCGCAGTATTCCGTGGTGTCCCGCTTTGTTCCCCGCTGTGGCCCCCCCGAGCCACCTCTGTGTCCCCGCTGTGTCCCGCTGTGTACTCGCTGTGTCCTCCTCTGTCTCCCGCTCTGTCCACCGCTGTGTCTCACGCTTTGTCCCCGCTAGGTCCCGCTGGGTCCCGCTGGGTCCCGCAGTGTTCCCAGCTGTGTCCCGCTGTGTCACCGCTGTGTCCCGCTTTGTCCTCGCTGTGTCCCCCGCTGTGTCCCGCTTTGTGCCTGCTGTGTACCCCGCTGTGTCCCTCTGTGTCCCCTGCTGTGTCCCGCTGTGTCCCCTGCTCTGTCCCCACTGTTTCACGCTGTGTTTTGCTGTGTCCGGCTGTGTCCTCGCTCTGTCTCCCTCAGTGTCCAGCTGTGTCCTCCCTGTCTCCCCCACTGTGTCCCGCTGAGTCCCCTGCTGTGTCCCGCTGTGTCCCGCTGTGTCACGCTCTGTCCCCTCTGTGTCCCTCTGTGTCCAGCTCTGTCCCCGTTGTGTGTCCGCTGTGCCCCGCTGTGTACCCTTCTGTGTCCAGTTGTTTCCCCTCTGTGTCCCGCGGTGTCCCTTCTCTTTCCCCCGCTGTCCACCTCTGTGTCCCCCGGCTGTGTCCCGCAGTGTCCCCGCTGTGTCCCGCTGTGTCCTACTGTGTCCCGTGGTGTCCCGCTTTTTCCCCTCTATGTCCCCTGCTGAGTCCCCTCTGTGTCCCCGCTGTGTCCAGGTGTGTCCTCGCTGTGTCCTCCGATGTCTCCTGCTTTGTCCCAGGCTGTGTCCTACTGTGTCCCACTGTGTCCCTGCTGTGTCCCCCGCTGTGTCCCGCTCTGTCTCGCTGTGTCCCCCGCTGTGTCCCCGCAGGTTCACCGCTGTTTCACGCTGTGTCCTGCTGTGTTCCGTGGTGTCCCGCTTTGTCCCCCGCTGTGTCCCGCTGTGTCCACTGCTGGGTCCCCGCTGGGTCCCGCTGTGTCTCGCTGTTTCCCGCTGTTTCCTCGCTTTGTCCCATGCTGTTTCCCGCTGTTTCCTCGCTTTGTCCCATGCTGTATCCCGCTGTGTCCCCCGCTGTGTCCCGCAGTGTCCCGCTGTGTCCCGCTGTGTCCTCGCTGTGTCCCCGCTGTTTCCCCGCTGGGTCCTGCTGTGTCCCGCTGGGTCCCGCTGGGTCCCCCTCTTTGTCCCGCTGTGTCCCCGCAGTGTCCACGCTGTGTCCCGCTGTGTCCCACTGTGTCCTGTGGTGTCCCGATTGGTCCCCCACTATGTCCACTGCTGAGTCCCCTCTGTATCCCCGCTGTGTCCCGCTGTGTCCTCTGCTGTGTCCCGCTGTGTCCCCCGTTGTGTCCTGCTGTGTCCCGCTGTGTCCTTGCTGGGTCCCGCATTGTCCCCGCTGTGTCCCCGCTGTGTCCCGCTGTGTTCCCCACTGTGTCCCGCTGTGTCCCCGCAGGTTCACCGCTGTTTCACGCTGTGTCCCGCTGTGTTCCGTGGTGTCACGCTTTGTCCCCCGCTGTGGCCTCCCTGAGCCACCTCTGTGTCCCGCTGTGTCCTCGCTGTGTCCGCCTCTGTCTCCCGCTCTGTCCACCGCTGTGTCTCACGCTTTGTCTCCGCTGGGTCCCGCTGTGTCCCGCTCTGTCCCCCACTGTGTCCCCCGCTGAGTCCTCTATGTGTCGCCACTGTGTCCCGCTGTGTCCTCGCTGTGTCCCCTGCTATCTCCCGCTTTGTCCCACGCTGTGTCCCGCTGTGTCCCGCTGTGTCCTCGCTGTGTCCCCGCCTGTGTCCTGCTGTGTTCCCGCTGTGTCCCAAGCTGTGCCCCGCTGTGTCCTGCTGCGTGCCCCGCTGTGTCCTGCTGGGTGCCCGCTGTGTCCCCGCTGTGTCCCCGCTGTGTCCTCGCTGTGTCCCGCTGTGTATACTGCTGTGTCCCCACTGTGTCCCCCTGTGTCTCGCTGTGTCTCGCTGTGTCCTCGCTGTTTCCCACGCTGTGTTCTGCTGTGTCCTCGCTGTGTCCCCCGCTGTGTCCCGTTGTGTACCCAGCTGTGTACCCCGCTGTGTCCCGCTGTGTCCCCGCTGTATCGACGCTGTGTCCCGCTTGGTCCCGCTGTGTCCTCGCTGTGTTCCCCGCTGTGTCCCGCTGTTTACCCCTCTGTGTCCCCCGCTGTGTCCCACTGT
>NW_012287570.1:0-1577 GCF_000151885.1 Dipodomys ordii
GTCACCAGCTTTGCTCATCTACCCGGACTTACCAAACCCTTTCACCACAACACCACGTTCTTGGCGTGCAATCTGTAGTTCTCATTCTCCAGCCTCGGGGGTGCCACACTTCAGCTTGTGTTCACACAGGTCTCTCACTCCTGTCTTGGAACAGCATGTTAGTTTGCTGCAAAGTGCTTCAGAGTTTGCAGTTGTTATTTGTCACTCTCCAGACGGATTTGTGAGTTCTGGAAGGGCAAGGGCTGTCCCGCTGCAGCTCTGGTGGGCACTCAGTGGCTGTGCAGGGTGAAATTGAAGGATGAGAATGGCAGCCAGCATGTCCAGCTTAGCTCTGGATGATCCTTTCCTTTGAGACACAGAGCCAGTCCTTCTGTTGTGCCACTCATCTCTTGGAATCACAGCCTTTTGGAGATCAAAGAGGTCATTAGATCCTTAGAGGCCTCTTTCTTTGCCTTCTTGCTATCTCAGCTCCTTCCTTCATCGTATTCTGCTCTAGGAAAGCTCTAGCCCAGTGTCAAGTACAGGGTCATTTGCTCTTAGTCTAAATCTGTCTGTCAGAGAAGACACTTTTTCCCCCCTCCTATTTTTTGGGGGTATGTGTGACAATACTGGGCCTTGAATTCAGTGCTTGGGCACTGTCTTTTAGCTTTTTCATTCAAATTTCCAGCGTGTGTGTATGTGTGTGTGTGTGTGTGTGTGTGTGTGTGTGTGTGTGTGTGTGTGTGTGTGGTTAATTAGAGATAAGAATCTCACAGGCTTTCTTTCCTGCCCGGGCTGACTTTCCAACAGCAATCCTCAGATCTCAGCCTCCGGATTCATTAGGACTATAGGACTGAACTACTTGTGGGGGGCTGGAGACACCATTGTTGTTTTCCTTCTGTCTCCTTTGGAAGCAGATGTGAGTTGCTATGGTGAATAAAAATAATGAAGCAGCCATGTTCTGTGACTGTCTCTGCATTAGCTTCTTGCTGAACAGAGCTATCAACTGACCCCCAGAGCTGACTGCAGTGTGCATCTTACTAGGGGAGGGAGAAATTTCTCTGGCATACTGACCACCAGGGGGTGCTTGTGAAGGACAATTCTAGGGCTCTTTGTACCCAGTGCTTAGGCAGACCCAGAGATTCCAGCTGACATAGCATAAGGTTTTACCATATTTATTTTCTCCAGAATTAAGAAAAAACACCAGTAGATGCTTTAAAGAAGGCTGAATGAGTTGCAATAACCTGTGTGAACTGCTTAGAGGAGGTGGATTTAAACAGAAAACTTAAAAATAAGCAAGGGTAGCCAGGTGCTGGTGGCTCATGCCTATAATTCTGGCTTACTCAGGAGGCTGAGATGTAAGAATCACAGTTTGAAGCCAGCCCTGGCAGGAAAGTCTGGGTCTCCAATTAAACCACAGAAAAAGCTGGAAGTGGCACTGTGGTTCAAGTGGTAGAATGCTAGCCTTGAGCAAAAGGAGCTCAGGGACAGTGCCTAGGCCTGGAGTTCAAGCCTTAGGTCTTGGGGTCAGGGAGGCGGGGAGCAGGCAGGGGAAGCAAACTTAACTTCTCCCAAACTTTTTATCAGGTTACAAGAGT
>NW_012287571.1:0-2452 GCF_000151885.1 Dipodomys ordii
GGTCAGGGGGAACACGATGGATCCCCCACTTCATCTTTTTGGGTATGATGGGGGGGGAGTGCATCTGGGAAGGCTAAGAGGGGCGTGTCTCAGGAAGGGCAGGGCATGTCCGGAAAGCAAGGGTCACCAAAGCCAGGGAGCTGTGGCTCAAATGATCGAGCGCCAGCCTTGAGCAAAAAAGCTAAGGGACAGTGCCCAGGCCCCAGGTTCAAGCCCCAGGCTGGGCACAGAGGAGGGACTGGGGCGGACAGGTGGGATGAAGACACGAAGGAAGGGTCTCCTCCCTGGCTCCTCGCATTGTCCCACACGCCAAGCTGGTGGATAATCACCATCGCAACTGTCCTCACTTTACACCATGACTTCACCACAGGAAGTTTTCCTTTTTTTCTTTGTTTTTTTAAATTCATACTTCATCTCCACTTCCTAGCTCTGCTCTTAGACCCAAGTCTGAGCTCCAGAATCTTGGATGAATGGATGAGAATGGTCCAGAGTCTTTGCTGTAACTCATAAAACTCTAGAAGTTTCCCCGCTGCTTGACAAAGTTGAGTCCATCCTACACCCAATCTCTGAATTTTTGGCAAATAGAAGAGCACAAGACCCCGACTCAGAGCTGCTGGGATCCCACGGGCCCTGCCTGACCCTGCGGCTAGCTATTTGGAATTTGAGGCAGACAGATTGGACCGGGTCGTTGAAAGAGTTTGCCAGTTTGTGGTGGGAATTGAGTCGAATTTATTATCATTTTTGCCAGCAGTGCTTTGCCAGCTATTTATTGAATCTGAGGATTTCTAGAGAATGCTAGGGCTTTGATGGGCAGGTGGCTGACAGCCACATGGCCTGTGTTCGAGCTGGCATTCCTCTCGGCTGGCACTTCAATAGTTCCAAAGTGGCATCGCAGGCGATGCGTAGCAGTCAGTGTTGGGAGGGGTCATGCTCGCGCCCAGGGCTGCTGCAGGCTGGCACCAGCACAGCGGGGCCTCAGGGCGGCTCTCGCAGGAAGTGCTGAGCTCTGACTTGTACTGTTGGAAGCCCATGAGAAACAGAAAGAGGCAGATTCAAGGTGCAAGTTACTCGCGCCAGCCGGACACCTGTGGCTCACGCCTGTCATCCTCGCTACCCAGGAGGCTGAGATCTGAGGATCACAGTTCAAAGCCAGCTTGGGTAGGAACGTCCGTGAGACTCTTCAATTATTTAGCAAAAAATAAAAACAAAAACAAAAGCAAGCCAAGAAACCCAGAAGTGGAGCTGTAGTTCAAGTAATAGAGTGCTAGCCTTGAGCAAAAAGCTGAAGGTCAGCATCCAGGCACACATGCGCATGTGTGTGTGCACTCATGTGTGCGTGCGTGCACACACACACACACACACACACACACACACATACACTTGTTCTTTGTTTTTCCAGTCTGCCAACCAGCAAGGTGATCTCACCTTTATCAGGGACAGTGAAATGAAGTAATAGAAGAGCCGTGTCTTACTGTGAGGGAGTTTAGAGCAAGGTGATGAGTGGAATGCCCAGGCAGGCGGTGTGCACACAGATCCTAGCACCTCCTTTGTCTCGTACTCCGGTGTTAGGAGCGTCTGCAGTGGAACTGTTCTCTCCAGAACGCTCTACATGACAGCTGGTGTCCTTTCCCTCCTTTTAGCACTCTCTTCTCTAAAAGGTTTTAGAAAATCTGCTTAAATACAAGGTAGCTGAAAAATGTTGGACATGCAATAATAAGGTAGACCTTGCTGGCTAGAAATGATGTTCTATTTTTAGAAGGAAAATTAAGTCCAAGTCAGCCAAATCACTTACAATTAGCCAAGAATATTAAATCACCTTGGATGGACAAAAATCATCCATATATAAACTAATGGCTGGTGATCTTCATTAAAAAAAACATAACAAACATACCAATATATCATACTTAAACATGTGGGGGATAAATTATATAGGCCTGGTTGCTTACCACTCCATAGGATCAACTTTTACCTTTGGTCTTATTTAATATGATATTTCTTTTTTTTTAAAGTTGTTTTATAAAGGTGATGTACAGAGGAGTTACAGTTACATAAATCAGCAATGAGTACATTTCACCTCTTCCCTTGCTCTCTCCATTTTTCCCTCCCATCCCACCGACCACTTGTATGGTTCATTTCTCACATAGTGTCCAGTGAGTGCCACCGCTGCATTTGTTCACCCTTTGTCCCTCCACTTCTGTGCTATCTGATATTTCTTAAAAATAAACGAAGCATGACATGCATTACATGTAATCCAACTCCGCTCACCTTGTCCTGTGGATGGTGTGTTTTTAGTCTCATCGTTTTCATTCCTATGCGTTTTTTTAAAATACTTTCCCCACATATATCTGTAGTTATTAACAACACACAAGCTTGTTCTATAGAGCTTAAAACTTGATGTAAATGAGACATCTTTTTGTGGTATATTTTAGCGTATTTACCGGGGTTGGGAGGC
>NW_012287572.1:0-2318 GCF_000151885.1 Dipodomys ordii
AATTTGCAAAGCACTTAGAGACGTGTCGTACACACGCAAATATCAGACAATGTGAATGTAAATACTCATCAGGATTTAGAATGAACTTCATATACTCATGTGTGGAAGATCTCAGCTTCGTCAGATCTGCTGCAGAGAGAGGATGGTAAATATAAAATATGTATGTCATCTATTAGTATGTGACACATATATGTAGCCCATATATACATGTGAATATGAATGTGTTTCAGAGTATTCAACATATTTTGATCCCTAAAGACTCAAGTCAGCAGGAAATAAATTCCTGCTTGTTGAAAGTTTTACACTGGCTCCCTGCTTCTCCCAAACCACAAGCCCAAGTCTAGAACAGAGGGTCTGAGTTCAGATTCTGATTGCAATTTGCTAGCTGGCTGGCCATGGAAAGTTATCTGCACTTCTTTACTCCTTAATTGTGAAATGGAGATATCGTGATATCTCTTTCATGCATGGCCCTTGCAGGTAATGCCAGAGAGGTGCTTAGCAACAACATCCATCCCATAATAAGCGTTTGAGGTTTTTCCTTCCTCCCTTACCCCACTTTCAATTTAGAAGATAGAGAAAATGTGGAATGGCAACCTAGAGTTTAATTTTACCTCTACACTTTGCACTTCAATTTCAACATCAATCCCTTTGTTCCACACCAGGGCTAAGCCGGTGGCCACAGGCAGCTCTGTCACCAGCAGCCCCAAGGCTCCCAGCCAGAAGAGAAATGCAGATTCTAGGTTTTCAGACCAAGTTGTTAGAGATTTTTTTCTGAATCACACATACACACACACACACACACACACACACGTGTGACTACATTACCTCTCTCTCTTTTTTCTGCTGTCGTGGTACTTGAACTCTGGGCCTGGGTGCTGTCCCTCAGCTCTTCAGCTCAAGGCTAGCATCTACCACTTGAGCCACAGTGCCACTTCTGGCTTTTTCTGTTTATGTGGTGCTGAAGAATTGAACCCAGGGCCTCATGCATGCAAGGCAAGTGCTCTACCACTGAACCACCTTCCCAGCCCCCTACATTATCTCTTTTAAAATGTGAACAAAATGAAGTACAAGGTCCAGTTATCAGGCACATAAAGCACAGAGAGGCAGCTACCACTACCAGTTGAGTGTAGCATCTCCATGACTCTTCAAGTCCAATTAATGCACATTTTGAAGAAAGGTTTTTTATATAAATAGCATTGTAATTTTCTATTTATGCTACTTGTTTCTTCAGTTAACAGAACCTCTCAAAGACTGTATAACTATGTTTCTTTGTGTGTGTGTGTGTGTGTGTGTGTGTGTGTGTGTGTGTGTGTATGTGCAGTCCTGTGAACTCAGGGCATAGGTGCTGTTCCTACATTTTTGTGTGCAAGGCTAGTGTGCTACCACTTAAGCCGCATCTCCACTTCTGGCTTTTTGGAGGTTAATTGGAGATAAGAAGACTTTTCTGCCCTGGGTGGCTTAAAACCTTCTCATATCTCTGCCTTCTGAGTAGCTAAGATTACAGGTGTGAGCCACTGTTACCCAGCTCCTTAGTCCTCTCAGGGCATTTCTGAGAGCTAAGGGCATTTCTAGGGGTTCAAAAGACTCCTGCTCCTTCCCAAGCATCTACACACACAAAATCCCATCTGAGGAAGTAGAGCTCATGTCACTCTCTTGCCCCAGGCTCTGGTGACCTTCATGGCCCAGCCATTCCCAGGCTGACCTCTCTAGCCACACACCCTATACCAACAGGTGTCTCCCAGAGTTAAAGTCTCTTGATTCAAAATACAGACTTTGGGATTGAATTGTGGGAGATGGCAGATACATACTGCAGGAGCTTTCAGAAGTGCACAGATCTCACATCTTTAAGTAACCCCAGAAGTGGTACAAGCTGGCCATGGATAGGTCTAAGGATAAGACAGTTTTAGGCAAATTGAAGGGAGGACCAGGAAGAGTCCTATGGCTTGATTGTCCCCTCCAAAATATATGTCCAAATTTAATTGCCACTGTGCCCAACAGTATTGGGAGGTAAGACCTTGAAGGGGTGGTTGGACCATGAAGATTCTTCCATCATGAATGGATTAATGCCATCATCTCAGGGGTGGCTTCATTAAGACAGGACTGGGTTCTTGATGAAAAGGAAGAGTTCATCTGATTTCCTCTCTGTCTTACATATGTTCACTTGCCTTCTAAAATGCCGCAGATGGACAGGACTATGCTACTGGACTTTCCAGATTCCAGAACTGTGAGGCTACAAACTGCTACTTAATCACTTTGACCGTGATAGTCTGTTCTAGCAAACAAAAATAAATGGACCAGGAAAGAACTCAGTAAAGACA
>NW_012287573.1:0-1660 GCF_000151885.1 Dipodomys ordii
GAGCTCACTGGGCTAACATTAAACTTAATAAAATAAACCTCCAAAGTTTGACTCTAGTTTTAAAGAGTAGCATCTTGCTGGGAGCTTATGTACACATGTATTTCTAGCTACTCAGGAGGCTGAGCTCTGAGGATCATGGTTTGATGCCATCCTAGGCAGGAAAGTCTATGAAACTTAGCTCCAATAAGCTACCAAAAAAAAAAAAAAAGCCAGAAGGGGAACTTTGGCTCAAATGGTAGAATACTAGCCTTGAGCAAAAGAAGCTCAGGGACAGCTCCCAGGATTGGAATATACACATACACAAAAAAGAGTAGCATCTCTATCAAACAGTGGTAACATTCATATTATATAGCTGCCACTCAGTGAGAGAGCTATAATTAAACCCAAATACAATTAAACCTAAAGGTTTTTTTGAATTGGGATTCTAAGTATTTTTTTATTGAAGGTTTTTGAGTTATGGAACATGGCTTGAGAAATTGATAATCCTGAATTAAGATAAATCAAGAACATTTTAAAAAGAAAATAAAATTGTTAGTGTCATTAAATGGCAGAGAAGTTACTGTGGGGCCTTAAATTTATTTTAATTGTACCATAATTCATATTTTTAAAATTTGAGTCTAGATTATTCTTATTAGGGATAATTCTGGGATATAGCTTCTCTTTTTCTCTTAGTGTTTTCTTTTAAAGAGCTTCTGGGTTTCCTGAAATTAATTTTATGAGGCTAAATCATAAGGATATGCAACAACTATGAAGTATATAATACATGTATTAAATGTGCACAGTTTATTTCCATGAAATGAGACTTTTCCATACATCCTGTCTTAAAACCTGTTGATAAATTTTTTTTTAACACATGTTCTAGATCTTCATGTTTTTTGTGTTTTTTCTTAGGCCAGTTTTGAGGCTTGAACTCAGGAACTGTCTCCAAGCTTCTTCTTTTTTTTTTTTTTTTAATTTTATTTGTGAACATACTGTACAGAGGGGTTACAATTGCATGGGCAGGATAATGCGTACATTTCTTACCAAGCATTGCAGCCTCCCCCTCACCCCCTCCAAGCTTCTTTTGCTCAAAGCTAGCACTCTACTACCTAAGCCACAGCACCGCTTCTGGCTTTTTCTTTTTATGTGATACTGAGGACTTGAACTCAGGGCTTCATGCATGCTAGGCAAGCACTCTACCACTAAGCCACATTCCTAGCCATATCTCCATGTTTTGTTTTAAAGTTTGTGGTCAGAGGTATCTTTCCCATCCTCTTTTCTAAAATGAAGACATTTCCTCCATTCTGTAAGGCAGTATATTGCCAATCTGAATAACCCAGAAAGGAAATTCTTTTTTTTTTTTTTTTGCCCATCGTGGGGCCTGAACCTGGGCCTGGGCGCTGTTCCTCAGCTCTTCAGCTCAAGGCTAGCATTCTACCACTTGAACCATAGTGCCACTTCCAGCTTTTTCTGCTTATGTGGTGCTGAGGAATCGAACCCAGGGCCTCATGCATGCTAGGCAAGCACTCTGCCACTGAGTACCTTCCCAGCCCTGAATTCTTCAAATCACTTAAAATTTTACTTTGCAGCAGAGTTTTGTTCTTTCCAGTCCAGTTATTTTATGCTTATATTTATGTGTGTTATGATGTGTATGTGTCAAAATGTTTTTTTAACAGAGAGA
>NW_012287574.1:0-3336 GCF_000151885.1 Dipodomys ordii
CACCTAAATGGCCCTTAATGATTGGTGCCTCGGAATGCTCCTCATCACACTTCCTCCAGCGCCCAGAATGCCTCAAGTCCAAAGGGCACATGTTTTACAATGTATTTAAGTTTACTGCCAGTCATTAAGAACTCCTTGTTGTAAGGCATTGAGAATGCCTGGAGAAAGTTGTTTTAGTTTGGATAATGTGTGGTGTGGTCACATTATGGGAACTTAATGAAAAGTACATAATGTAATAATGGCAAGCAAATAAAAAAGCCAGCCAACAGCCTAGCACTGGGGAGGAACATGGATGAATCTATGAAATACTGACCACATTTTCAACCCCAAATAACAGAACATTGTGGATAGGGGGTAGCTACAGGCCATGGCTTCCTGCTTCCCCCACATGTGGATGGCAACAAGGTGCCCTAGAAGGTGACTTCTACCCGTCTCCTAGGGGACAGCTGTGCAGCTGGTGACCAGAGCAGCTGTGATCAGGATGTAACACCTAATGTTGTTTTTCAGATCTCTGCAGCTGTCTAGTCAGGATGCATGTATGAAGAAAGGGAGAGGTATAAGCTGGGGAAAACCCAGACCCAGCAAATGGAAGCCAGTTCATGAAGCCATAGCCTGCCTTGGACCATATGAGTAGACCAGAAGTTTCCGGAGCCAGTGTATTTAATTCTCTCCTTCATAATGGCACAGATTGGGAAATAAGGCAAAGAAAGACGAGGATGGAGCTGGGTGTGGTGGTTCATGCCTGTAATCTCAGCGCTTGGAGGATCTCAAAATCCAGGCCAGTCTGGGCTGCATAATGAGATCTTTGTCTAAAAAAACCCATACAACAACAAAAAATCTCATTTTCATATCTTGGAGTTCATTTCGATTAGCATCATTTTATTTGGTACCCTGTGTCATATATACAATCATCTGATTTGGGGAAGGGAAGGCAAATAAAATGGTGAGACAAAGGACAAAGGGTGAACCAATGCAACAGTGATATTCATAAGACAGTATGTTGGAAATGAACTTTACAATTTGGCTGGAGTGGGGGGAGGTGTCGGGAGAGAGGTAAAGTGGGAGAAAAACAAGGGAGGGGGCAACAATGTTTGACAAGAATTGTACCCATTACCTTGTATATGTAACTTAACCTGTCTGTAATCATCTTTACAATAATTTAAAACAAAAGACATAGACAAAAAGGGAAAGTAACTTCAAGAGCATTGTTTAGGACAACCCAGCTACTCAAAGACAGAGCTGGTATTTCAGCTCCAACAGTCTGACCAGAATGATTTTTCAGGCTAGGAAGACTTTTCACACCTGGCAAGCAATCGCGCCAAGAAGGTAGTTCATGGATTCTCAGTACTTCTAAGGAAGGAGGAAGGACTAGGTAAACCTGGAAATATCTCTCTACTTACCTTGCTATTTGGGAAGTAAAGCATGGAGCAAGCACAGAGCCCCGTGCGATGTAGAAGGGAGGATATTTTTCTTTTAGCTCCTGAAGATCTGCTCAGGATGAGGATGCTCCCTAGACCTGAAGGCTGGGGCCAGGGTCACTTAGGACGACTGTGAGGCTGTGTTTGAGAACTCCTGCCACCACTCCCTCTGGTTGAGAGCCCAATTCTCTTCCTACCTCACACATTTGAGTCCTCAGACTGGTTGCACACAGCAGAGCAGGAGGCAAGAATGCATTCTCACACCTGCAGACATGTGCTAATTCACACAGGGCTCGCTGACGACAGTGTAGGCTGCACAGGTGGCACACTGGAGGCACTTACTAGTTTGCTAACAAATCCAGGTCAGGCAAAGATCCCCTCACCCTCAGCAGCAGCTACAGGCAGCTACTCTCCTTGGGCACTGAGTCTCCAGCTCAGCTGGACTCTGACCCATCCTGTCCCAGCAGAGCTCCCGAGGGGATTGGGGGTAGACAGCTGTCAACTTGTGATGATAACATGTCTAAGGAACCTCTTTGCCAAGGCACATGATGGATCTGACAGGCCTTATAGAAACGCCACAAATTTTTATGTACAATTTGGGGACTCAAAAGACCTGAGCTGGCCTGAACCCATGGAGAAAGAGCAGGGCTTGGATGGAAGACACGTAGCCTCTACCTATTTGTAAATGGAACTCCACAGGCATGCCACTGCAGAAATCCAAGTATTTTGGTGACAGATCCTGAATGGTTCTCAATACTATTTACCTGGTAGTTTGGATAACAGTGGTAGAGCTGTGTCTGGGTCATGTGATATCCTGTACTTAGTGCTTATTAACTGCAGGGCTGTGCAAGATATAGCTCACACATCATGTCCCTTTCCCTGCTAGAGATGGGAAAGTTCTAGTGAACCACAGCTTGGCTGAGGGACTGGTTTTCAAGTAAGTTACTTTTATTTAAAACAAATCCATCCTGTACTTAATTAAAGTACTAAGCTGGGCAATGGTGGCTCACATCTATAATCCTAGCTACTCAGGAGGCTGAGATCTGAGGATCATGGTTTAAAGCCAGCCTGGGCAGGAAAGTCTGTGAGACTCTTATCTTCAATTAACTAACAGAAAACCAGAAGTGGTGCTGTGGCTCAAAGTGGTAGAACACTAGCCTTGAGCTGAAGTGCTGAGAGACAGTGTCCAGGCCAAGAGTTCAAGCCCCACAACAGACAAAAAACAAAAAACAAACAAACAAAAAACACACTTAAAATACTACAGACCTTCCCTCCCCCAATCAGTGGATGGAGAGACTGACAAAATGTGTGTATATGTATATATATGTACACACCTAATGGAATATTATTTAGCCTTAATAAGTAAAGAGATTCTGATCCATGCAATGCTGTGGCTGAAGAGTGACCTGAAATTTCATAAATTGGAAACTTAATTCCCAGATTCATGCTTTGGTTGGAAGAGGGAACTTTGGGAGGTGGTCAGGATTAATTTACACTTATCAGGATGGGGCTGCCATGAAGGGCCCAGTGGCTTTATGAGAAGAGCTGTTGTGCTAAGTGAGGCCCTCTGTTATGTTGAAGCAAGAAGGGCCTTACCAGAAGTTAGTCATGCACTTAGACCGCCCCCCCCCCCCCCGTCCCCAGCCTCTGGAAACCATGGGTTTATTTAATTCAGAATTCTTTATACATTATGTGATGTTGGTTGGTCTGCTATAGCAGCAGAAGCTGGACTGAGATATGCATGGATGAGCCTTAGGAACAGTATGTTCAGTGAGATAAGCCAGGCATAGGAAGGGCAATTGTGTACCATCACTTTCTAGGAGGCACCTCAGAGTCACAGAGGCTGAAAGCATACAGTGTTTGCAAGGATGGTGCTGGGACAGGGAACAGGGAGTGCTTCAGAAGGGACAAAGTTGTC
>NW_012287575.1:0-1056 GCF_000151885.1 Dipodomys ordii
CCACATGAGGGAATCTGAGCTTTTTTATCCCAGTATTTTATCCTGAGGCCTCTCAGGATATCTTTAGTTTGCTTTGTTAAGCAGTGTTCATAAACTGCCAAAAGCCTTTCTGATTGGATGTAGCTTCTATCTTGTTAGATCCATCCATCCTGGATGAAAGTGGGGAGGCTTACCTTCTGCTTTTGTTCTGATCCTGGAAACTGCTGGACAAGAACAAGAAAGGTGGGCTGGGAAGGTGGATCAGTGGTAGAGTGCTTGCCTTGCATGCCTGAGGCCCTGGGTTCGATTCCTCAGTACCACATACACAATGGAATTCTATGCCTCCATCAGAAAGAATGACATTGCCCCATTTGTTAGGAAATGGAAAGACTTGGAAAAAATTATATTAAGTGAAGTAAGCCAGGCCCAAAGAAACATAGGTCCCATGGTTTCCCTTATTTACAATAACTAGCACATGTCTGAAACAAGCAGAAATGGTCAGATAGTCGATGTTAGACAAATTGAACCCCAAGATAAGTATTCACATGTTTTTTCTTTCTTGCGATTGTTTCTAACATATTTAAAAGGTGATTTCTTTGTTGCTTTGTATGTCCCTCCCCCACGGTATAACCCCTGCTTTCACTGTATTTGATGTTGGTATAATTTGTAGAGGGGAAGGGAAAAAAGAAATTGTTTAAATAGGGATACAGGTGGATCCATTGCAACAATGAGATGTACAAGGCGTCATGCCAAAAAACGAACTTTACAACTTTGGCCAAGGGGTGGGAGGAGGTAGGGGGGAAGGGGGGTAGAAAGGGAGATGGGAAGCGATAGGAAGGGGAAACAAAGGAGGAGGCAACAATGCTTGATAAGAAATGCACTCATTATCTTGCCCATGTAATTGTAACCCCTCTGTACAGTATTTTCACAATTAAAAGAATAAAAACATCCTGCCCTCATTAAATGATTTTTTCTATCCGGCTGAGAAATAAATATTAAGAATCTTGGAATATGAACTGGAATCTATTTACAGGATATAATTTAGTTAACTTTCAAGGTAGGATAATATGAAAATTA
>NW_012287576.1:0-525 GCF_000151885.1 Dipodomys ordii
TCAGTCCCCGCGGCCGCCGTAGCGCGGCGCCGCGGTCGCCATGGCAACGGCGGGAAGCCGCGCCGGGCTCCCGAGGCGGTGCTGGCTCGGCGGCCGATTGGACCCCGCGTGGCGCGGAAATCTGCGAACGGCCCGCGGCCCCGAGGGTGCGGCCGGCCGGCGGACGGGTGGTCGCTGGGCGTGGGGATCGTCGCGGGCGGCGGGCAGGTGCGCTCCGGGCCGACGCGGGGATCTCCCCCGAGGGAGGCGCCGCCCTCCACCCCCCGGCCCCCGAGGTCCCACCCCCTCCGCGGCCATCGCGGGGCCTCAATTTCCCCCCCTCCGAGAGAAGGGTGGCGGGGAACGGGCGCCCGGGACTGCCGGCCCCGCTCGGCCCTGAGCCCACCTCCGTCTCTCCCCCGCAGCTCCCGGACGGCAGGCGCGGCCCCGCCCCATGGACGTGAGTCCCGCCAGGCCCCCCTCCCCCGAGCCCCGCGCTGGCCTCACTGTCCTCACTGGGGGGGGGGCTGGGGGAGGGGGAGGAGG
>NW_012287577.1:0-2267 GCF_000151885.1 Dipodomys ordii
GGTCCGCCGACCGCCGCCCGCCGCCCGCAGGCCCGGCCCCCCAGGCCCGGCCCGCCGCGCACTCACAGAACTCCACCAGCAGGTACTTGTGCGCCGACAGCGCCTCCGCGAAGTTGCTCTTCTTCAGCACCAGGACGTTGTCCTCCTCCTCGGGGGCGTCGGCGCCCACCCGGGCCGCCGCGGCCAGGGCGAGGCACAGCAGAGCTCGGGCCAGCATAGCGGACGTCTCAGCGGGCCGGGCGGTTCGGTTAGCGACGCCGGGACAGCCGAGGGGACGAGAGCGCGCGCCGGTCCCGGCCGCGCCTTTATAAATCCTGGGCCGGGGGCGCGCCCGGCCCCCCACCGCGCGTCGCCACCGCGCGCACCCGCGCTGCACCGTCCTCCGATTGGCCGGCTGGCCTTAGGGCCCACCCTCACTCGGCTTGGATTGGATTCTCACATTAGGTCCAGCCCCGGAGTCGGAAACGCTGCGAGTCCGCTGTCGACTTAGCCCAGGATTGGTCGAGGTGCTCGCGCTCGCTCGGCTCCTCAGTCTCTGATTGGCTCTGGGTCGAGCATATTCTCTCCCTCGACTTCTGACTGGTCTTTCTTTTCTCATACTGTCCCCGGGTCCGGAAGAGCCCCTGCTCTCTGCTGCCCGGACTCTGTGGTTTCTGATTGGCTAAGAGGTGCGCGCCGCCCACCCTGCGCGTTCCTCCGTCGAACGTGGCAGTGAGGCGGGGTCCTCCGCCGAGGGGCGGAGCCGCGCCTGCGCCTCCGAAACCCTTCGTGTTGCATTCTGACTGGACCGCGTATCCGTAAGCGGCACCGCCCGGGGTACGCTAACCGGAAGTGCGGTGGAGCAGCTTCCGGCGCGCGTGCAGCCCGTGCGAGTGCTGCCCGGCGTGCTGTCCGCAGCTGGCCAGCCGGGGGACGCGGAGGCCCGCGCCCTGAGTTGTGCGCGGCGGGCCGGGCCCGGGGAGCGCGAGCCCGCCCAGGCCGCCCGGCGCGCCCGGGCGCAGGGTGACTTCAGGCGGGCGTCGGGTCCCGAACCGCACCGGCACACGGAGACCCCTCGGTGCCCGACACCCGCGTTGGGCCGGGCCCTGCGGGCCGCGGTGCGGGCTCGGGCTCCGCTCAGCCTCGGCGCTGCACACACAGCCACTCACTAGTCACGTCCTGCTGTCGGACCGCGGTAAGAACGCCCGTCACGGACGCCGTGGAGCCGTCGTTCACGAGCGCGCGTGTCGCCATTCCTGCTCGGAGCCCGGCCTGGCCTTGGAGGCTCGGTGCTCCGACCCCACCCTCCGCCCCGGGCAGACAGTCAGCCCGGAGGGGCCCCTGGATGGGCTCACGGACAGCAGCTGCTGATAACTGTTGCTAGCCGGACCCCGCTCCCGGGGGCGCTTGCCCCAGGTCTGCTACACTATCTCCCAACGTATACAAACGACAATCAAGGGCCTAAACTAAAAGATGACTTGAGCTATTTTTAGTGTAGCAGGTGTTTTCGTGATTAAATGCCTAAATACGGCCCTGGGTTTTGTCCACTGAAAAGGAAAGAGCAAGGGATTCGAGGTGCGCCGCTTGGGATGGTTAAAAAGCAGCTTGGCCTCAGGGCATAAAACGAAAGTTTGAAAGAGAAAGGTTCACAGGTGATCCAGGCACTGACACCAGCCTGAGAACAGCCCGGGTGCGCAGGGCACAACAGCTGCGGCGAGGCTCAGCGTGACCCCGGACTGCCGGCTGCCAGTGCCAAGGTGGTTAAACACAAATGCCTCCATGTAGACAACTGCTCTATCAGGGTAGCAGAAGGCCAGGCCTGTATCACAGACGTGGCTCTGGCCAAGCTGGTGTGCTATGAGAGTCAGGTTGCTTAGCATCTGTCGTGGATCGCCACGGAACTTAACACATGCAAGCAGGGAGCTGGCTCACGCTTGTTAGCCCTAGCTACTCAGAAGGCTACATTCTAAGGATCATGGCTTAAAACCAGCCCAGGCAGAAAAGTTCATGAAACTTAATTAACAAGTACAGAAGTGGAATTATAGCTCAGGCAATAGTGTGCCAGTGGGTTTTTTGTTTGTTTTTCCTAGTCCTGGGGCTTGAACTCTGGGCCTAGGTGCTGTCCATAAGCCTCCTTATGTCAAGGTGAGCTCTACCACTTGAGCCACAGTGCCACTTTCAGCTTTTTCTGAGTAGTTTATTTTTTGTCAGTCATGGGACTTGAACTCTGGGCCTGGGCACAGTTCGCTCAGCTCTGCAGCTCAAGGTGAGTACTCTACCATTTGAGC
>NW_012287578.1:0-3800 GCF_000151885.1 Dipodomys ordii
GGGGCGCAGGGGCTCCGCCGGGCCCGAGACCCCGCCTTCCGCCGCCCGGGAAGCGGCGCCCGCCGCATCGGTGCCCGCGCGGCGCCCCGGGCCCGGCCCGCGCCCCGCCCCGCCCGGCCCGCGCCCCGCCCCGCCGGGCCCGCGGCGGCCGCTCAAAGGCCCGCGCCCGCCGCGCGCCGCGCGCCGCCGGCCACTCACCGGAGGCTCGACCGCTGCGCTCGCGCTCCCTCCCGCACCAAATGACGAACGTCGTCGGCCGCCCGCCGCCGGGACGGTCACTTCCGGGGTCACGCGACTTCCGCTCCCCGGGCGGGGTCCGCCCGCGCATGCGCGGTGGGCGGCGCGGGCCGGGGCGCCACCGCCATCTTGCGGCCGGCCTCGTGGGCGCGTCCTGCGTGGGCCGGCGCCCGCGATCGCCCCGCAGGCCCTGCGTGGTCGTCGTGAGGCCAGGGCATTCCCTCCGCTGCTACGGCCGAGCCTAAGGCGCTCCACGCCCCCTCTGCAGCCGCCTCCCGGCCCGCCAGGCCCCAGGCTGCTCTGCCTTTGTCCTGCGCCCTCTGCGCAGGGCCACACCTCGTGGGTGTGGCGGCTCGCGCGGCCCTGGGCGCCCTGCGCGTCCCGGGTGCCCGCGTTCTCCCCGGAGGCCGCGCGCCCTGCGCGTCCCGGGTGCCCGCGTTCTCCCGGGAGGCCGCGCCCTGCGTGTCCCGCGCGCCCTGCGTGTCCCGGGTGCCCGCGTTCTCCCCCGAGGCCGTGCGCCCTGCGTGTCCCGGGTGCCCGCGTTCTCCCCCGAGGCCGTGCGCCCTGCGTGTCCCGGGTGCCCGCGTTATCCCCAGAGGCCGCGCGCCCTGCGCGTCCCGGGTGCCCGCGTTCTCCCGGGAGGCCGCGCCCTGCGAGTCCCGGGTGCCCGCGTTCTCCCGGGAGGCCGCGCCCTGCGTGTCCCGGGTGCCCGCGTTCTCCTGGAGAGGCCGCGCGCCCTGCGTGTCCCGGGTGCCCGCGTTCTCCTGGAGAGGCCGCGCGCCCTGCGTGTCCCGGGTGCCCGCGTGTCCCGGGTGCCCGCGTTCTCCCGGGAGGCCGCGCGCCCTGCGTGTCCCGGGTGCCCGCGTTCTCCTGGAGAGGCCGCGCGCCCTGCGTGTCCCGGGTGCCCGCGTTCTCCCAGGAGGCCGCGCCCTGCGAGTCCCGGGTGCCCGCGTTCTCCCAGGAGGCCGCGCCCTGCGTATCCCGGGTGCCCGCGTTCTCCTGGAGAGGCCGCGCGCCCTGCGTGTCCCGGGTGCCCGCGTTCTCCCGGGAGGCCGCGCGCCCTGCGTGTCCCGGGTGCCCGCGTTCTCCCCCGAGGCCATGCGCCCTGCGTGTCCCGGGTGCCCGCGTTCTCCCCAGAGGCCGCGCGCCTTGCGTGTCCCGGGTGCCCGCGTTCTCCCGGGAGGCCGCGCGCCCTGCGTGTCCCGGGTGCCCGCGTTCTCCCCGGAGGCCGCGCGTCCTGCGTGTCCCGGGTGCCCGCGTTCTCCTGGAGAGGCCGCGCGCCCTGCGTGTCCCGGGTGCCCGCGCTCTCTCCAGAGGCCGTGCGCCCTGCGTGTCCCGGGTGCCCGCGTTCTCCCCGGAGGCCGTGCGCCCTGCGCGTCCCGGGTGCCCGCGTTCTCCTGGAGAGGCCGCGCGCCCTGCGCGTCCCGGGTGCCCGCGTTCTCCCAGGAGGCCGCGCCCTGCGCACCCCCATCCCATCCCGGATTATCCCGGGAGGCTGTGGGTAGAGGACTGACTCCCGCCTTTCCCAGGTCAAACAAGGCACCAGCTGTGCCCTAGGCAGGTCACTCTGACCTTGGCTCACGGGAAGTCCCCTCGGCGCTGGGCCTGGCCAAGGACACCACTCTCAGCCCCCCAGGGACCACAGCCTATTTTTCAATTCCCTGCTTCCTTGTTAAGATCCATATAAACCTACTTCAGTCCCTGGCACCGCATCTCACACTTCCGGAAGTGCATGTACGCAGTACTGACTGGGGCCCGAGCTCAGGGCCTAGGCACTGCCCCTGAGCCAATTTGTGCTCAGGGTTAGCTCTATCACTGGAGCCACAGTGCCACTTCGGGTGTTTTCCTAGTCGATAATTGGAGATAAGAGTCTCAGACTTTTCTGCTTGGGCTGGCTTGAACCATGATCCTCAGATCTCAGCCTCCAGAGTAGCTAGGATTACAGGCACCTAGCTCTTTGGGTTTTTTGTTTGTTTGGTTGGTTTTGTTTTTGCTCTTCTAGTTGAGTCCTGATCCACTTCCAGACTTTTGGTGGTTAATTGCTGAAGAGTTTCAACTGATTTTCCAGGCTGGGCTGGTTTTCTTCAGAGATCCTCAGGTCCCAGCCTCCTAAGGAGCTAGGATTACAGGTGTGACTCACACGTGCTATGCCCAGCATTATTCTATTCTGTTAAATGCGATGAATACAAATGACAATAGGACATTCAGTTTCCTGTAGGCCACTTACCTGTGTTTCCTAGTAAGCTCCAAATTTCCCAAGGAGAAAAATTCTAACCCATAATGACTTGTCTTCAATGCAGACAAAAATAGAGATTAAAAACACCCAAAAAGGCAGGAGCTAGTGTAATCCTTGCTATACAGGAAGCTGAGATTTGAGGAGTGCCATCACGGGAAGGAAAGTTTGTAGGACTCATCTTTAGTTGACCATCAAAAAGCCCAAGTAGAGTTGTGCCCTGAGCGGTAGAATGCTAGCCTTAAGCAAAAACAGCTCAGGTACTGCACCTAAGTCCTGAATTCAAACCCCAGGACTGGCAAAAAAACAAACCAGAATGGTCAAATGGTAGAGCACCCACCTTGAAGGAAAAAGCTCAGGACAGCAACCAACCTTAAATTCAAGACCCAGGATTGGTGCACCGCGTGTGCATGCAAGCACACACAGAGGAAGTTCTTTTTTTTGGGGGGGGGGTCCGGTCGTGGGGCCTTAACTCTGGGCCTGGGCACTGTCCCTTGGCTCTTCAGCTCAAGGCTAGCACTCTACCATTTGAGCCATAGCGCCACTTCCGGCTTTTTTCTTTTTGCTTATATGGTGCTGAGGAATCGAACCCAGGGCCTCATGCATGCAAGGCAAGCGCTCTACCACTGAGCCACCTTCCCAGCCCCGACACAGAGGAAGTTCTGAAACATGGTACAATATAAGTGAACCTTTTGGATTGTTGATATGGAATAGGAAGCCAGATAAAATACTCTATGAGCTGGGCACTGGTGGCTCATGCCTGTCTTCCTAGCTACTCAGGAGGCTGAGATCTGAGGATCACAGTTCAAAGCCAGCCTGGGCAGGAAAGTCCGTGAGACTCTTATCTCCAATTAACCACTAGATAACTGGAAGTGGCGCTGTGGCTCAGGTGATAAAGTGCTCACTTAGAGCTGAAGAGCTGCGGGACAGCGCCCAAGCCAGGGTTCGAGCCCCATGAAAAACTCATGTCCAGACATAAAAGCTCATTGAAGCCCCGCAACTGACGACACATACACGCACACACCCCAAGGAAAAGAAATAAGATTCCGTTATTTAGCACACCAAAAATGTCCGAATTCATACAAAGTAGGTTCACTAGTGGCTGATGACACGAGTAAGGCCGAGGGTCTGCCGGGGGCTGACGCTTCTCTTCCGGATGATGTGAGGAGGAGGTGCTTAAACCTCTGGTGACAGAGAAATTGTGACCTGCTGGGTGGGTGAGTCAGCAGCTCCTCACTAAGCACCGACTGTAAATTGCTTCTCATCTGTACTGTATCGACATCTATGGAAAATGGGGGGAGTCAACTCTGCCCTAGGTACTCATGGAGCT
>NW_012287579.1:0-827 GCF_000151885.1 Dipodomys ordii
TGCAGCTGCCCCGCCCCTAGACGCAGCCCCGCCCCCAGCCTCTTTCCGCCCCGCCCACCGGAAGGGGACCTGTGTTCTTGTGACACTCGTCCGGCTGGTTTCCTTCCGCCCTTCGGTGCGTCTTTCCCTGCTATGGCGTCCTCGCTGGTGAGGTTACTCGGGCAGGGGCCTCGTTGCCTCGTGGCTCCGGCCGCCCCCACGTTCCTTCCGCTGGTCCGGGGAGTGAAGGACTTCCGCATCGCATTCCGCTTCCAGAAGGAGTTGGAACGGCGGCGCCTCCTGCGCTGCCCGCCGCCGCCGGTGCGCCGGTAGGAGCCCCGCCGTGGGGTCCGGGCGGTGCGGGCCCAGGGCGATGCGGGCCCCGGGCTGCGCTGGGGCCTGGGGGCCGGGCGGTGCGGGCCCAGGGCGGTGCGGGCCCCGGGCTGCGCTGGGGCCTGGGGGCCGGGCGGTGCGGGCCCCGGGCTGCGCTGGGGTCTGGGGGCCGGGCGGTGCGGGCCCAGGGCGGTGCGGGCCCCGGGCTGCGCTGGGGCCTGGGGGCCGGGCGGTGCGGGCCCAGGGCGGTGCGGGCCCCGGGCTGCGCTGAGGCCTGGGGGCCGGGCGGTGCGGGCCCAGGGCGGTGCGGGCCCCGGGCTGCGCTGGGGCCTGGGGGCCAGCGGTGCGTGCCCCGGGCTGCGCTGGGGTCTGGGGGGCCGGGCGGCGCGGGCCAATGGAGGTGCGAGCCCCGGGCTGCACTGGAGCCTGGGGGTCCGGTTGGTGCAGACACACGGGCTGCTCAGAGACATGGGAGAAGACTGTCGAACCAAGAAAAATACGTAGAACAGGACCTT
>NW_012287580.1:0-3397 GCF_000151885.1 Dipodomys ordii
AACGAGAGCAGGAGAAGCAGAAGCAGGAGAGTCAGAAGCAGAAGAAACATAGGAAGGAGAAGAAGCAGAAGGAGAAGCAGAAACAGAAGGAAAAGCAGAAAGAGAAGCAGGAGAAGCAGAAGATGCAGCAGCAGGAGAAGCAGAAGCAGAAGAAGCAGAAGCAGAAGCAGAAGGAGAAGGAGAAGCAGGAGAAGCAGAAGAAGCAGAATCTGGAGAAGCAGAAGGAGAAGCAAAAGCAGAAAGAGAAGCAAAAGCAGAAGGAGAAGCAGAAGGGGAAGCAGAAGAAACAGAAGAAGCAGAGGCAGTAGCAGAAGAAGCAGAAGATGCAGAAGGAGAAGCAGACGGAAAAGCAGAAGAACGAGAAGGAGAAGGAGTAGGAGAAACAGAAGGAGAAGCAGAAAGAGAAGCAGAAGAAGGAGCAGGAGAAGGAAAAGCAGCAGGAGAAGCAGGAAGAGCAGCAGAAGGAGAAGCAGGAGATGCAGAAACAGGAGAAGCAGAAGCAGAAGAAACACAAGAAGGACAAGAAGCAGAAGCAGAAGGAGAAGCAGAAACAGAAGGAGAAGCAGGAAGAGAAGGAGGGAAAGCAGAAGAAGCAGAAGCAGGAGAAGCAGAAGCATAAGAATGTGAAGAAGCAGAAGGAGAACCTGAAGCAGAAGGAGAAGCAGGAGAAGCAGAAGAAGCAGAATCTGGAGAAGCAGAAGGAGAAGCAAAAGGAGAAGCAGAAGCAGAAAGAGAATCAAAAGCAGAAGGAGAAGCAGAAGAAACAGAAGAAGTAGAAGCAGTAGCAGTTGTAGCAGAAGCAGAAGGAGAAGCAGAAGGAAAAGCAGAAGAACAAGAAGGAGAAGGGAAAAAGAAGGACAAGCAGTAGGAGAATAAGAAGGAGAAGCAGAAGAAGCAGAAGCAGAAGCAGAAGAAGATGCAGAAGGAGAAGCAGAAGAAGCAGAAGCAGAAGGAGAAGCAGGAAAAACAGAAGAAGCAGAAGCAAAAGGAGAAACAAAAGAAGGAGAAGGAGAAGAAGAAGCAGAAGCATAAGGACAAGCACAAGCAGAAGGAGGTGCAGAAGGAGAAGCAGGAGTAGCAGAAGAAGCAGAAGCTGAAGGAGAAGCAGAAGTAGGAGAAGGTGAAGGAGGAGAAGCAGAAGGAGAAGCAGAAGCAGAATGAGAAGCAGAAAGAGAAGCAGGAGAAGGACAAGAAGCAGAAGCAGGAGAAGCCGAAAGAGAAGAAGCAGAAGAAGCTGAAACATTAGCAGAAGGAGAAGCAGAAGCAGAAGGAGAAGCATCAGAAGAAGTAGAACCAGAAATTCAGGCAGGAGAAACAGAAGAAGCAGAAGCAGAAGCAGAAGGAGAAGCAAAAAGAGAAGCACAAGGAGTAGTAAAAGAAGCAGCAGAAGGAGAAGCAGCAGAAGAAGCAGAAAAACAAGCAGGAGAAGCAGAAGCAGAAAGAGAAGTAGAAGCAGAAGGAGAAGTTGGAGAATCAGAAGAAGCAGAAGCAGAAAGAGAAGCAGAAGAGGTAGAAGGAGAAGCAGAAGCAGAAGGACAATCAGGAGAAGCAGAAGAAGCAGAAGCGGGAGAAGCAGAAGTAGAAGAAGAAACAGAAGAAGGAGAAGGAGCAGAAGGAGAAGGAAAAGCAGAAGGAGAAGCAGAAATAGAAACAGAAGCAGAAGAAGCAGTTGCAGGAGAAGCAGAGCAGACAGAAAAAGCTCAAGAAGCAGAAGGAGAACCTGAAGCAGAAGACAAGCAGAGCATCAGAGCTGGAAAGCAGAAGCAGAAGATACAGAAGAAGCAGAAGAAGCAGAACGAGAAGCAGAAGAATAAGAAGGAGAAAGAGAAGGATTAGGAGTAGGAGGAGCAGAAGCAGAATTAGAAGCAGAAAGAGAAGCAGAAGGAGAAGCAGAAGGAGAAACAGAAGAAGCAGAAGCAGAAGCAGAATGAGAAGCACAAGAAGGAGAAATTGAAGGAGAAGGAGAATGAGACGGAGAAGCAGAAGGAGAAGTAGGAGAAGCAGAAGAAGGAGAAGCAGGAGAAGCAGAAGCAGAAGAAACAGAAGAAGGAGAAGAGCAGAAGCAGAAGGAGAAACAGAAGCAGAAGGAGAAGCAGAAGAAGCAGAAGCTGAAGCAGAAGAAACTGAAAAAGCAGAAAAAGAAGAAGAAGCAGAAGAAGAAGAAGCAGGAAAAGCAGAAGAAGAAGAAGGAGAAGGAGAAAGAGAAGGAGTAGGAGTAGGAGAAACAGACGGATAAGCAGAAGCAGAAAGAGAAGGAGAAGGAGAAGGAGAAGCAGGAGAAGCAGAAGAAGCAGAAGCAGGAGAAGCAGAAGCAGAATGAAAAGCAGAAGAAGGAGAAATTAAAACAGAAGAAGATGCAGAAGGAGAAGCAGAAGCAGAAGCAGAAGCAGAAGGAGAAGCAGAAGAAGGAGAAGGAGAAGGAGTAGCAGAAGGATAAGAATAAAGAGAAACAAAAGGAGAAGCAGGAGAAGCAGGAGAAGCATAAGCAGAAGAAATAGAAGAAGGAGAAGAAGCAGAAAGAGAAGCAGAAACAGAAGGAGAAGCAGAAATAGAAGCAGAAGAAGCCGAAGAAGCAGAAGCAGAACCTGAAGCGTAAGGAGAAGCAGAAGAAGCAGAATCTGGAGAAGAAGAAGGAGAACCAGAAGGAGAAGCAGAAGCAGAAAGAGAAGCAAAAGCAGAAGGAGAAGCAGAAGCAGTAGCAGAAGAAGCTGAAGATGCAGAAGCAGAAAGAGAAGCAGAAGGAATAGCAGAAGAACGAGAAGGAGAAGGAGAAACCGAAGGAGAAGAAGAAGGAGAAACAGAAGGAGAATCAGGAAAGGCAAAAGAAGCAGAATCAGACGGAGAAGCAGGAAAAGCAGAAGAAGCAGAAGCAAAAGGAGAAGCAAAAGAAGGAGAAGGAGAAGCAGAGGCAGAAGAAGAAGCATAAGGACAAGCACAAGCAGAAGGAGATGCAGAAGGAGAAGAAGGAGAAGCAGAAGAAGCAGAAGATGAAGGAGAAGCAGAAGTAGGAGAAGGAGAAGGAGGAGAAGCAGAAGGAGAAGCAGAAGCGGAATGAGAAGCAGAAAGAGAAGCAGGAGAAGCACAAGAAGCAGAAGCAGGAGAAGCCGAAAGAGAAGAAGCAGAAGAAGCAGAATCAGAAGCAGAAGTAGAAGCAGAAGCAGAAGGAGAAGCAGCAGAAGAAGTAGAACCAGAAATTCAGTCAGGAGAAACAGAAGAAGCAGAAGCAGAAGGAGAAGGAGAAGCAAAAAGAGAAGCACAAGGAGAAGTAGAAGAAGCAGCAGAAGGAGAAGCAGCAGAAGAAGCAGAAAAACAAGCAGGAGAAGCAGAAGCAGAAAGAGAAGTAGAAGCAGAAGAAACAGAAGCAGAAGAAGAAGCAGTAGAAGCACAAGAAGCAGAA
>NW_012287581.1:0-3992 GCF_000151885.1 Dipodomys ordii
ATTAAGAAGGAGATAGTAGAAGGATTAGGAGTAGGAGGATCAGAAGCAGTATTTAGAAGCAGATAGAGAATCAGAAGGAGAATCAGAAGGAGAAACAATAGAAGCAGAAGCAGGAGAAGCAGAAGCAGAAGCAGAATGAGAAGCACAAGAAGGAGTAATTGAAGGAGAAGGAGAATGAGACGTAGAAGCAGAAGGAGAAGTAGGAGAAGCAGAAGAAGGTGAAGCAGAGGCAGAAGAAACAGATGAAGGAGAAGAGCAGAAGCAGAAGGAGAAACAGAAGCAGAAGGAGAAGCAGAAGAAGCAGAAGCTGAAGCCGAAGAAACTGAAAAAGCAGAAAAAGAAGAAGAAGCAGAAGAAGAAGAAGCAGGAAAAGCAGAAGAAGGAGAAGGAGAAAGAGAAAGATTAGGAGTACGAGAAACAGACGGATAAGCAGAAGCAGAAAGAGAAGGAGAAGGAGAAGGAGAAGCAGGAGAAGCAGAAGAAGCAGAAGCAGGAGAAGCAGAAGCAGAATGAAAAGCAGAAGAAGGAGAAATTAAAACAGAAGAAGATGCAGAAGGAGAAGCAGAAGCAGAAGCAGAAGGAGAAGCAGAAGAAGGAGAAGGAGAAGGAGTAGCAGAAGGATAAGAATAAAGAGAAACAGAAGGAGAAGCAGGAGAAGCAGGAGAAGCATATGCAGAAGAAATAGAAGAAGCAGAAGCAGAAAGAGAAGCAGAAACAGAAGGAGAAGCAGAAATAGAAGCAGAAGAAGCCGAAGAAGCAGAAGCAGAACCTGAAGCGGAAGGAGAAGCAGAAGAAGCAGAATCTGGAGAAGAAGAAAGAGAACCAGAAGGAGAAGCAGAAGCAGAAAGAGAAGCAAAAGCAGAAGGAGAAGCAGAAGAAACAGAAGAAGCAGAAGCAGTAGCAGAAGAAGCGGAAGATGCAGAAGCAGAAAGAGAAGCAGAAGGAATAGCAGAAGAACGAGAAGGAGAAGGAGAAACAGAAGGAGAAGAAGAAGGAGAAGCAGAAGGAGCATCAGGAAAGGCAAAAGAAGCAGAATCAGACGGAGAAGCGGGAAAAGCAGAAGAAGCAGAAGAAAAAGGAGAAGCAAAAGAAGGAGAAGGAGAAGCAGAGGCAGAAGAAGAAGCATAAGGACAAGCACAAGCAGAAGGAGATGCAGAAGGAGAAGCAGGAGAAGCAGAAGAAGCAGAAGATGAAGGAGAAGCAGAAGTACGAGTAGGAGAAGGAGGAGAAGCAGAAGCAGAAGGAGAAGCAGAAGCAGAAAGAGAAGCAGAAAGAGAAGCAGGAGAAGCACAAGAAGCAGAAGCAGGAGAAGCCGAAAGAGAAGAAGCAGAAGAAGCAGAATCAGAAGCAGAAGTAGAAGCAGAAGCTGAAGGAGAAGCAGCAGAAGAAGTAGAACCAGAAATTCAGGCAGGAGAAACAGAAGAAGCAGAAGCAGAAGCAGAAGGAGGAGCAAAAAGAGAAGCAGTAGGAGAAGTAGAAGAAGCAGCAGAAGGAGAAGCAGCAGAAGAAGCAGAAAAACAAGCAGGAGAAGCAGAAGCAGAAAGAGAAGTAGAAGCAGAAGAAACAGAAGCAGAAGAAGAAGCAGTAGAAGCACAAGAAGCAGAAGCAGGAGAAGCAGAAGCAGAAGATAAAGAAGAAGCATAAGAAGCAGAAGCAGCGGGAGAAACAAAAGAAGGAGAAAGAGCAGAAGAAGGTGAAGCAGAAGGAGATGCAGAAGCAGAAAGAGAAGCAGAAAAAGAAGGAGAAGAAGAAGGAGAAGTTGGAGAATCAGAAGAAGCAGAAGCAGAAGGAGAAGGAGAAGAAGGAGAATATGAAGCAGAAGGAGAAGGACAAGCAGGAGAAGCAGAAGAAGCAGAAGCGGGAGGAGCAGAAGAAGAAGAAGAAGAAGAAGAAGAAGAAGAAGAAGAAGAAGAAGAAGAAGAAGAAGAAGAAGAAGAAGAAGAAGAAGAAGAAGAAGAAGAAGAAGAAGAAGAAGAAGAAGAAGAAGAAGAAACAGAAGAAAGAGAAGGAGCAGAAGGAGAAGCAGAAGCAGAAGGAGAAGCAAAAGAGAAGCAGAAGAAGCGGAAGAAGCAGTAGCAGGAGAAGCAGAAGCAGAAGAAACAGAAGAAGCCCAAGAAGCAGAAGGAGAACCTGAAGCAGAAGGAGAAGCAGAAGCAGCAGAAGCTGGAAATGTAGAAGCAGAAGAAACAGAACAAGCAGAAGAAGCAGAAGAAGAATGAGAAGCAGAAGAAGAACAAGGAGAAAGAGAAGGATTAGGAGTAGGAGAAACAGAAGGATAAGCAGAAGCAGAAAGAGAAGGAGAATGAGAAGAAGAAGAAGAAGAAGCAGAAGCAGGAGTAGCAGAAGCAGAATGAAAAGCAGAAGAAGGAGAATTTGAAACACAATATGCAGAAGAAGAAGCAGAAGCAGTAGTAGAAGCAGAAGAAGGAGAAGCAGAATGAGAAGCATAAAGAGAAACAGAAGGAGAAGCAGGAGAAGCAGAAGCAGGAGAAGCAGAATCAGAAGAAATAGAAGAAGGAGAAGAAGCAGAAGCAGAAAGAGAAGCAGAAACAGAAGGAGAAGCAAAAATAGAAGCAGAAGAAGCCGAAGAAGCAAAAGTAGAACCTAAAGCAGAAGGAGAAGCAGGAGAAGCAGAAGAAGCAGAATCTGGAGAAGAAGAAGTAGAACCAGAAGGAGAAGCAGAAGCAGAAAGAGAAGCAAAAGCAGAAGGAGAAGCAGAAGGAGAAGCAGAAGAAACAGAAGAAGCAGAATCAGTAGCAGAAGAAGCTGAAGATGCAGAACCAGAAAGAGAAGCAGAAGGAATAGCAGAAGAACGAGAAGGAGAAACAGAAGGAGAAGCAGAAGGAGACGCAGGAAAAGCAGAAGAAACAGAAGCAGACGGAGAAGAAGGAGAAGGAGAAGCCGAAGCAGAAGAAGAAGCAGAAGGAGAAGCACAAGCAGAAGGAGATGCAGAAGGAGAAGCAGGAGATGCAGAAGAAGCAGAAGCAGAAGGAGAAGAAGAAGGAGAAGAATCAGAATCAGAAGAAGCAGAAGGAGAAGTAGAAAGAGAAGCCGACGAAGAGAAGCAGAACGAGAGCAGGAGAAGCAGAAGAAGCAGAGCGTGAGAAGCAGAAGCAAAAGAAACAGAAGAAATGGAAGGAGCAGAAGCAGAAGGAGAAGCAGAAGCAGAAGTAGAAGCAGAAAGAGAAGCAGGAGAAGCAGAAGAAGCAGGAGAAGCAGAAGCAGAAGAAACAGGAGAAGCCGAAGAAGCAGAAGCAGAATCTGAAGCAGAAGGAGAAACAGAAGAAGCACAATCTGAAGCAGAAGCAGAAGAAACAGAAAGAGTAGAATAAGCAGAATCAGAAGCAGCAGGAGAAGCAGAAGAAGAAGATGGAGAAGGCGAAAGAGGAAGATTAGGAGTAGGAGAAGCAAAAGGATAAGCAGAAGCAGAAAGAGACGCAGAAGGAGAAGCAGCAAGAGAAGCAGGAGAAGCAGAAGAAACAGAAGGCGCAGAAGCAGAATGAGAAGCAGAAGGAGAAATTGAAGCAGAAGCAGAAGGAGAAACAGAAGCAGAAGGAGAAGCAGAAGAAGGAGAAGGAGAAGCAGAAAGAGAAGCCGAACGAGAAGCAGGAGAAGCAGAAGCAGGAGAAGCAGAAACAGAAGAATCAGAAGAAGGAGAAGAAACAGAAGGAGAAGCAGAAACAGAAGGAAAAGCAGAAAGAGAAGCAGGCGAAGCAGAAGAAGCAGCAGCAGGAGAAGCAGAAGCAGAAGAAGCAGAAGCAGAACCTGAAGCAGAAGGAGAAGCAGGAGAAGCAGAATCTGGAGAAGCAGAAGCAGAAAGAGAAGCAAAAGCAGAAGGAGAAGCAGAACTAGAAGCAGAAGAAACAGAATAAGCAGAGGCAGTAGCAGAAGAAGCAGAAGATGCAGAAGCAGAAGGAGAAGCAGAAGGAAAAGCAGAAGAACGAGAAGGTGAAGGAGAAGGAGAAACAGAAGGAGGAGCAGAAAGAGAAGCA
>NW_012287582.1:0-3646 GCF_000151885.1 Dipodomys ordii
GGAGAAGGAGAAGCAGAGGCAGAAGAAGAAGCATAAGGACAAGCACAAGCAGAAGGAGATGCAGAAGGAGAAGCAGGAGAAGCAGAAGAAGCAGAAGATGAAGGAGAAGCAGAAGTAGGAGTAGGAGAAGGAGGAGAAGCAGAAGCAGAAGGAGAAGCAGAAGCAGAATGAGAAGCAGAAAGAGAAGCAGGAGAAGCACAAGAAGCAGAATCAGGAGAAGCCGAAAGAGAAGAAGCAGAAGAAGCAGAATCAGAAGCAGAAGTAGAAGCAGAAGCTGAAGGAGAAGCAGCAGAAGAAGTAGAACCAGAAATTCAGGCAGGAGAAACAGAAGAAGCAGAAGCAGAAGCAGAAGGAGGAGCAAAAAGAGAAGCAGTAGGAGAAGTAGAAGAAGCAGCAGAAGGAGAAGCAGCAGAAGAAGCAGAAAAACAAGCAGGAGAAGCAGAAGCAGAAAGAGAAGTAGAAGCAGAAGAAACAGAAGCAGAAGAAGAAGCAGTAGAAGCACAAGAAGCAGAAGCAGGAGAAGCAGAAGCAGAAGATAAAGAAGAAGCACAAGAAGCAGAAGCAGAGGGAGAAACAAAAGAAGGAGAAAGAGCAGAAGAAGGTGAAGCAGAAGGAGATGCAGAAGCAGAAAGAGAAGCAGAAAAAGAAGGAGAAGAAGAAGGAGAAGTTGGAGAATCAGAAGAAGCAGAAGCAGCAGCAGAAAGAGAAGGAGAAGAAGGAGAAGGAGAAGCAGAAGGAGAAGGACAAGCAGGAGAAGCAGAAGAAGCAGAAGCGGAGGAGCAGAAGAAGAAGAAGAAGAAGAAGAAGAAGAAGAAGAAGAAGAAGAAGAAGAAGAAGAAGAAGAAGAAGAAGAAGAAAAAGAAGAAGAAGAAGAAGAAGAAGAAGAAGAAGAAGAAACAGAAGAAAGAGAAGGAGCAGAAGGAGAAGCAGAAGCAGAAGGAGAAGCAAAAGAGAAGCAGAAGAAGCGGAAGAAGCAGTAGCAGGAGAAGCAGAAGCAGAAGAAACAGAAGAAGTCCAAGAAGCAGAAGGAGAACCTGAAGCAGAAGGAGAAGCAGAAGCAGCAGAAGCTGGAAAAGTAGAAGCAGAAAAACAGAACAAGCAGAAGAAGCAGAAGAAGAACGGGAAGCAGAAGAAGAACAAGGAGAAAGAGAAGGATTAGGAGTAGGAGAAAGAGAAGGATAAGCAGAAGCAGAAAGAGAAGGAGAATGAGAAGGAGAAGCAGAAGAAGCAGAAGCAGGAGAAGCAGAAGCAGAATGAAAAGCAGAAGAAGGAGAAATTGAAACAGAAGATGCAGAAGAAGAAGCAGAAGCAGTAGTAGAAGCAGAAGAAGGAGAAGCAGAAGGAGAAGCATAAAGAGAAACACAAGGAGAAGCAGGAGAAGCAGAAGCAGGAGAAGCAGAATCAGAAGAAATAGAAGAAGGAGAAGAAGCAGAAGCAGAAAGAGAAGCAGAAACAGAAGGAGAAGCAAAAATAGAAGCAGAAGAAGCCAAAGAAGCAAAAGCAGAACCTAAAGCAGAAGGAGAAGCAGGAGAAGCAGAAGAAGCAGAATCTGGAGAAGAAGAAGGAGAACCAGAAGGAGAAGCAGAAGCAGAAAGAGAAGCAAAAGCAGAAAGAGAAGCAGAAGGAGAAGCAAAAGCAGAAAGAGAAGCAGAAGGAGAAGCAGAAGAAACAGAAGAAGCAGAATCAGTAGCAGAAGAAGCTGAAGATGCAGAACCAGAAAGAGAAGCAGAAGGAATAGCACAAGAACGAGAAGGAGAAACAGAAGGAGAAGCAGAAGGAGACGCAGGAAAAGCAGAAGAAACAGAAGCAGACGGAGAAGAAGGAGAAGGAGAAGCCGAAGCAGAAGAAGAAGCAGAAGGAAAAGCACAAGCAGAAGGAGATGCAGAAGGAGAAGCAGGAGATGCAGAAGAAGCAGAAGCAGAAGGAGAAGAAGAAGGAGAAGAATCAGAATCAGAAAAAGCAGAAGCAGAAATAGAAAGAGAAGCCGACGAAGAGAATCAGAACAAGAAGCAGGAGAAGCAGGAGAAGCACAAGCGGGAGAAGCAGAAGAAGAAGAAACAGAAGAAGGAGAAGGAGCAGAAGCAAAAGGAGAAGCAGAAGGAGAAGCAGGAGAAGCAGAAGAAGCAGAAGCAAAAGGAGAAAGAGAAGGAGAAGAAGGAGAAGCAGAAGTAGAATCAGAAGAAGCAGAAGAAGAAGAAGAAGAAGAAGCAAAACAAACAGAAGAAGGAGAAGAGCAGAAGCAGAAAGAAAAGCAGAAGCAGAAGGAGAAGCAGAAAGAGAAGCAGGAGAAGCAGAAGAAGCAGGAGAAGCAGAAGCAGAAGAAACAGGAAAAGCCGAAGAAGCAGAAGCAGAATCTGAAGCAGAAGGAGAAACAGAAGAAGCACTTTCTGAAGCAGAAGAAGAAGAAACAGAAATAGTAGAATAAGCAGAAGCAAAAGCAACATGAGAAGCAGAAGAAGAAGATGGAGAATTCGAAATAGAAGCATTGGGAGTAGGAGAAGGAAAAGGATAAGCAGAAGCACAAAGAGACGCAGAAGGAGAAGCAGCACGAGAATTAGGAGAAGCAGGAGAAGCAGAAGCAGGAGAAGCAGAAGAAACAGAAGACGCAGAAGCAGAATGAGAAGCAGAAGGAGAAATTGAAGCAGAAGCAGAAGGAGAAGCAGAAGCAGAAGGAGAAACAGAAGAAGGAGAAGGAGAAGGAGAAGCCGAAAGAGAAGCAGAAAGAGAAGCAGAACGAGAAGCCGGAGAAGCAGAAGCAGGAGAAGCAGAAGCAGAAGAAACAGAAGAAGGAGAAGAAGCAGAAGGAGAAGCAGAAACAGAAGGAAAAGCAGAAAGAGAAGCAGGAGAAGCAGAAGAAGCAGCAGCAGGAGAAGCAGAAGCAGAAGAAGCCGAAGAAGCAGAAGCAGAACCTGAAGCAGAAGGAGAAGCAGGAGAAGCAGAAGAAGCAGAATCTGGAGAAGCAGAAGGAGAAGCAGAAGGAGAAAGAGAAGCAAAAGCAGAAGGAGAAGCAGAAGGAGAAGCAGAAGAAACAGAAGAAGCAGAGGCAGTAGCAGAAGAAGCAGAAGATGCAGAAGCAGAAGGAGAAGCAGAAGGAAAAACAGAAGAACGAGAAGGAGTAGGAGAAACAGAAGGAGAAGCAGAAAGAGAAGCAGAAGAAGGAGCAGGAAAAGGAAAAGCAGCAAGAGAAGCAGAAAGAGCAGCAGAAGGAGAAGCAGGAGATGCAGAAACAGGAGAACAGAAGCAGAAGCAGAAGAAACAGGAGAAGGACAAGAAGCAGAAGGAGAAGCAGAAACAGAAGGAGAAGCAGAAAGAGAAGGAGGGGAAGCAGAAGAAGCAGAAGCAGGAGAAGCAGAAGCATAAGAATCCGAAGAAGCAAAAGCAGAACCTGAAGCAGAAGGAGAAGCTGGAGAAGCAGAAGAAGAAGAATCTGGAGAAGCAGAATGAGAAGCAGAAGGAGAAGCAGAAGCAGAAAGAGAATCAAAAGCAGAAGGAGAAGCAGAAGAAACAGAAGAAGTAGAAGCAGTAGCAGTTGTAGCAGAAGCAGAACGAGAAGCAGAAGGAAAAGCAGAAGAACAAGAAGAAGGAGAAACAGAAGAAGAAGCAGAAGGAGAAGTAGAAAGAGAAGCAGGTAAAGCAGATGAAGAAG
>NW_012287583.1:0-23631 GCF_000151885.1 Dipodomys ordii
GCAGTAGCTGAAGAAAGAGAAGAAGAAGAAGAAGATTTATGAAGAAGAAGAAGAAGAAGAAGAAGAAGAAGAAGAAGAAGAAGAAGAAGAAGAAGAAGAAGATGAAGAAGAAGAAGAAGAAGAAGAAGAGGAGCATAAGGAGAAGAATAACGAGAAGAATAAGGAGAAGCAGAAGAAGCAGAAGCAGGAGAAGCAGAAACAGAAGAAAAAGAATAAGCAAAAGAAGCAGAAGCAGAAGCAGTGGGAGAAGCAGAAGAAGGAGAAGGAGAAGGAGCAGCAGAAGGAGTAGCAGAAGCAGAAAGAGAAGCAGAAACAGAAGCAGAACAAGAAGGAGAAGCAGGAAAATCAAAAGAAGCAGAAGTAGAAGCAGAAAGAGGAGAAGAAGGAGAAGCAGAAGTAGAATCAGAAGAAACAGAAGAAGAAGAAGAAGAAACAGAAGCAAAAGAAACAGAAGAAGGAGAAGAGCAGAAGCAGAAGCAGAAGGAGAAGCAGAAACAGAAGTAGAAGCAGAAAGAGAAGCAGGAGAAGCAGGAGAAGCAGAAGAAGCAGGAGAAGCAGAAGCAGAAGAAACAGGAGAAGCCGAAGAAGCAGAAGCAGAATCTGAAGCAGAGGGAGAAAAAGAAGAAGCACAATCTGAAGCAGAAGCAGAAGAAACAGTAATAGTAGAAGAAGCAGAAGCAGAAGCAGCAAGAGAAGCAGAAGAAGAAGTCGGAGAAGGCGAGAGAGAAAGATTAGGAGTAGGAGAAGCAAAAGGATAAGCAGAAGCAGAAAGAGACGCAGAAGCAAAAGCAGCACGAGAAGTAGGAGAAGCAGGAGAAGCAGAAGCAGGAGAAGCAGAAGAAACAGAAGACGCAGAAGCAGAATGAGAAGCAGAAGGAGAAATTGAAGCAAAAGCAGAAGGAGAAGCCGAAGCAGAAGGAGAAGCAGAAGAAGGAGAAGGAGAAGCAGAAAGAGAAGCAGAAAGAGAAGCAGAACGAGAAGCAGGAGAATCAGAAGCAGGAGAAGCAGAAGCAGAAGAAACAGAAGAAGGAAAAGAAGCAGAAGGAGAAGCAGAAACAGAAAGAAAAGCAAAAAGAGAAGCAGGAGAAGCAGAAGCAGAAGAGGCCGAAGAAGGAGAAGCAGAACCTGAAGCAGAAGGAGAAGCAGGAGGAGCAGAAGAAGCAGAATCTGGAGAAGCAGAAGGAGAAGCAGAAGCAGAAAGAGAAGCAAAAGCAGAAGGAGATGCAGAAGGAGAAGCAGAAGAAACAGAAGAAGCAGAGGTAGTAGCAGAAGAAGCAGAAGATGTAGAAGCAGGAGGAGAAGCAGAAGGAAAAGCAGAATAACGAGAAGGAGAAGGAGAAGGAGAAACAGAAGGAGAAGCAGAAAGAGAAGCAGAAGGAGGAGCAGGAGAAGGAAAAGCAGCAGGAGAAGCAGAAAGAGCAGCAGAAGGAGAAGCAGGAGAAACAGAATCAGTAGAAGCAGAAGCAGAAGAAACAGGAGAGGGACAAGAAGCAGAAGCAGAAGGAGAAGCAGAAACAGAAGGAGAAGCAGAAAGAGAAGGAGGGGAAGCAGAAGAAGCAGAAGCAGGAGAAGCAGAAGCATAAGAATCCGAAGAAGCAGAAGCAGAACTTGAAGCAGAAGGAGAAGCACGAGAAACAGAAGAAGTAGAATCAGTAGCAGTTTTAGCAGAAGCAGAACGAGAAGCAGAAGGAAAAGCAGAAGAACAAGAAGGAGAAGGAGAAACAGAAGGAGAAGCAGAAAGAGAAGCAGATAATGCAGAAGAAGAAGAAGCATAAGGAGAATCAGAAGGAGAAGCAGAAGAAGGAGAAGGAGAAGCAGAAGAAGATGCAGAAGGATAAGCAGAAGAAGTAGAAGCAGAAGGAGAAGAAGGAAAAGCAGAAGAAGCAGAAGCAAAAGGAGAAGCAAAAGAAGGAGAAGGAGAAGCAGAAGAAGAAGCATAAGGACAAGCACAAGCAGAAGGAGATGCAGAAGTAGAAGCAGGAGAAAGAGAAGAAGCAGAAGCAGAAGTAGAAGCAGAAGCAGAAGGAGAAGCAGCAGAAGAAGTAGAATCAGAAATTCAGGCAGGAGAAACAGAAGAAGCAGAAGCAGAAGCAGAAGGAGAAGCAAAAAGAGAAACAGAAGAAGAAGTAGAAGAACCAGCAGAAGGAGAAGCAGCAGAAGAAGCAGAAAAACAAGCAGGAGAAGCAGAAGCAGAAAGAGAAGTAGAAGCAGAAGCAGAAGAAGAAGCAGTAGAAGCATAAGAAGCAGAAGCAGGAGAAGCAGAATCAGAAGAAAAAGAAGAAGCATAAGAAGCAGAAGCAGAGGGAGAAACAGAAGAAGGAGAAGGAGCAGCAGAAGGTGAAGCAGAAGGAGATGCAGAAGCAGAAAGAGAATCAGAAACAGAAGGAGAAGAAGAAGGAGAATTTGGAGAATCAGAAGAAGCAGAAGCAGAAAGAGAAGCAGAAGAAGGAGAAGGAGAAGCAGAAGGAGAAGGACAAACAGGAGAAGCAGAAGAAGCAGAAGCGGGAGAAGCAGAAGAAGAAGAAGAAACAGAAGAAGGAGAAGGAGCAGAACGAGAAGCAGAAGCAGAAGGAGAAGCAGAAAGAGAAGCAGAAGAAGCAGTAGCAGGAGAAGCAGAAGCAGAAGAAACAGAAGAACCCAAGAACCAGAGGGAGAACCTGAAGCAGAAGGAACAGCAGAAGCAGCAGAAGCTGGAAAAGCAGAAGCAGAAGAAACAGAACAAGCAGAAGAAGCAGAAGCAGAACGAGAAGCAGAACGAGAAGCAGAAGAAGAAGAAGGAGAAAGAGAAGGAGTAGGAGTAGGAAGAGCAGAAGCAGAATAAGAAGAAGAAAGAGAAGCAGGAGAAGCAGGAGGAGAAGCAGAAGAAGCAGAAGATGTAGAAGCAGGAGGAGAAGCAGAAGGAAAAGCAGAATAACGAGAAGGAGAAGGAGAAGGAGAAACAGAAGGAGAAGCAGAAAGAGAAGCAGAAGGAGGAGCAGGAGAAGGAAAAGCAGCAGGAGAAGCAGAAAGAGCAGCAGAAGGAGAAGCAGGAGAAACAGAATCAGTAGAAGCAGAAGCAGAAGAAACAGGAGAGGGACAAGAAGCAGAAGCAGAAGGAGAAGCAGAAACAGAAGGAGAAGCAGAAAGAGAAGGAGGGGAAGCAGAATAAGCAGAAGCAGGAGAAGCAGAAGCATAAGAATCCGAAGAAGCAGAAGCAGAACCTGAAGCAGAAGGAGAAGCAGGAGAAACAGAAGAAGTAGAATCAGTAGCAATTTTAGCAGAAGCAGAACGAGAAGCAGAAGGAAAAGCAGAAGAACAAGAAGGAGAAGGAGAAACAGAAGGAGAAGCAGAAAGAGAAGCAGGTAATGCAGAAGAAGAAGAAGCATAAGGAGAATCAGAAGGAGAAGCAGAAGAAGGAGAAGGAGAAGCAGAAGAAGATGCAGAAGGATAAGCAGAAGAAGTAGAAGCAGAAGGAGAAGAAGGAAAAGCAGAAGAAGCAGAAGCAAAAGGAGAAGCAAAAGAAGGAGAAGGAGAAGCAGAAGAAGAAGCATAAGGACAAGCACAAGCAGAAGGAGATGCAGAAGGAGAAGCAGGAGAAAGAGAAGAAGCAGAAGCAGAAGTAGAAGCAGAAGCAGAAGGAGAAGCAGCAGAAGAAGTAGAATCAGAAATTCAGGCAGGAGAAACAGAAGAAGCAGAAGCAGAAGCAGAAGGAGAAGCAAAAAGAGAAACAGAAGAAGAAGTAGAAGAAGCAGCAGAAGGAGAAGCAGCAGAAGAAGCAGAAAAACAAGCAGGAGAAGCAGAAGCAGAAAGAGAAGTAGAAGCAGAAGAAGAAGAAGAAGCAGTAGAAGCATAAGAAGCAGAAGCAGGAGAAGAAGAATCAGAAGAAAAAGAAGAAGCATAAGAAGCAGAAGCAGAGGGAGAAACAGAAGAAGGAGAAGGAGCAGCAGAAGGTGAAGCAGAAGGAGATGCAGAAGCAGAAAGAGAAGCAGAAACAGAAGGAGAAGAAGAAGGAGAATTTGGAGAATCAGAAGAAGCAGAAGCAGAAAGAGAAGCAGAAGAAGGAGAAGGAGAAGCAGAAGGAGAAGGACAAACAGGAGAAGCAGAAGAAGCAGAAGCGGGAGAAGCAGAAGAAGAAGAAGAAACAGAAGAAGGAGAAGGAGCAGAACGAGAAGCAGAAGCAGAAGGAGAAGCAGAAAGAGAAGCAGAAGAAGCAGTAGCAGGAGAAGCAGAAGCAGAAGAAACAGAAGAACCCAAGAACCAGAGGGAGAACCTGAAGCAGAAGGAACAGCAGAAGCAGCAGAAGCTGGAAAAGCAGAAGCAGAAGAAACAGAACAAGCAGAAGAAGCAGAAGCAGAACGAGAAGCAGAAGAAGAAGAAGGAGAAAGAAAAGGATTAGGAGTAGGAAGAGCAGAAGCAGAATAAGAAGAAGAAAGAGAAGCAGGAGAAGCAGGAGGAGAAGCAGAAGAAGCAGAAGCAGAGGAAATAGAAGCAGAAGAAGAATGAGAAGCACAAGAAGGAGAAATTGAAGGAGAAGGAGAATGAGACGGAGAAGCAGAAGCAGAAGGAGAAGCAGAAGCAGAAGAAGCAGAAGCTGAAGCAGAAGAAGAAGAAACAGAAAAAGCAAAAGAAGCAGAAGAAGAAGCAGCAGGAGAACCAGAAGAAGAAGAAGGAGAAAGAGAAGGATTAGGCGTAGGAGAAACAGAAGGATAAGCAGACTCAGAAAGAGAAGGAGAAGGAGAAGCAGAATGAGCAGAAGCAGGAGAAGCAGAATGAGCAGAAGCAGGAGAAGCAGAAGCATAATGAAAGGCAGAAGAAGGAGAAATTGAAACAGAAGAAGATGCAGAAGGAGAAGCAGAAGCAGTAGCAGTAGTAGAAGCAGAAGAAGGAGAAGCATAAAGAGAAACAGAAGGAGAAGCAGGAGAAGCAGAAGCAGGAGAAGCAGAATCAGAAGAAATAGAAGAAGGAGAAGAAGCAGAAGCAGAAAGAGAAGCAGAAACAGAAGGAGAAGCAGAAATAGAAGCAGAAGAAGCCGAAGAAGCAAAAGGAGAACCTGAAGCAGAAGGTGAAGCTGGAGAAGCAGCAGAAGAAGAATCTGGAGAAGAAGAAGGAGAACCAGAAGGAGAAGCAGAAGCAGAAAGAGATTCAAATGCAGAAGGAGAAGCCGAAGAAACAGAAGAAGCAGAAGCAGTAGCAGAAGAAGCTGAAGATGCAGAAGCAGAAAGAGAAGCAGAAGGAATAGCAGAAGAATGAGAAGGAGAAACAGAAGGAGAAGCAGAAGGAGAATCAGAAGGAGAAGCAGAAGAAGCAGAAGGAGAAGCAGAAGAAGAAACAGAAGAAGGAGAAGCAGAAGAAGGAGAAGGAGAAGCAGAAGAAGAAACAGAAGCAGAAGAAGCAGCAGATGGAGAAGCAGAAGCAGAAGGAGATGCAGAAGGAGAAGCAAGAGAAGCAGAAGCAGTAGAAAAAGAATAAGCATAAGAAGAAGAATCAGAGGGAGTAGGAGAGACGGAGAAGGAGCAGCAAAAGGAGAAGCAAAAGGATAATCATAAGGAGAAGAAGATGCAGAAGGAGAAGCAGGAGAAGCAGAAGAAGCAGAAGCAGAAGGAGAAGCAGAAGTAGGAGAAGGAGAAGGAGAAGGAAGGGCAGCAGAAGCAATAGGAGAAGCAGAAGGAGAAGCAGAAGCAGAATGAGAAGCAAAAAGAGAAGCAGTACAAGCAGAAGAAGCAGGAAAAGCAGAAGCAGAAGAAAGAGAAGAAGAAGAAGAAGAAGAAGAAGAAGAAGGAGAAGAAGAAGAAGAAGAAGAAGAAGAAGAAGAAGAAGAAGAAGAAGAAGAAGAAGAAGAAGAAGAAGAAGAAGAAGCATAAGTAGAAGCATCAGGAGAAGCAGTAGAAGCAGAAGAAGCAGAAGCAGGAGAAGCAGAAGCAGTAGAAAAAGAATAAGCATAAGAAGAAGAATCAGAGGGAGAAGCAGAAGAAGGAGAAGGAGCAGCAGAAAGAGAAGTAGAAGGAGAATCAGAAGGAGAAGCAGAAGAAGGAGTAGCAGAAGCAGAAGAAGAAGCAGCAGGAGAAGCAGAAGCAGAAGAAGATGCAGAACGAGAAGCAGGAGAAGCAGAAGAAGCAGAAGCAGAAGGAGAAGCAGAAGTAGGAGAAGGAGAAGGAGAAGGAAGGGCAGCAGAAGCAATAGGAGAAGCAGAAGCAGAATGAGAAGCAGAAAGAGAAGCAGTAGAAGCAGAAGAAGCAGGAAAAGCAGAAGCAGAAGAAAGAGAAGAAGAAGAAGAAGAAGAATAGAAGAAGAAGAAGAAGAAGAAGAAGAAGAAGAAGAAGAAGAAGAAGAAGAAGAGGAAGAAGAAGAAGAAGGAGCTGCATAAGGAGAAGCATAAGGAGAAGCATAAGGAGAAGCAGTAGAAGCAGAAGCAGGAGAAGCAGAAGCAGAAGAAAAGAATAAGCAAAAGAAGCAGAAGCAGAAGCAGTGGGAGGAGAAGAAAAAGGAGAAGGAGAAGGAGCAGCAGAAGGAGAAGCAGAAGCAGAAATAGAAGCAGAAACAGAAGGAGAACAAGAAGGAGAAGCAGGAGAATTAGAAGAAGCAGGAGTAGAAGCAGAAAGAGGAGAAGAAGGAGAAGCAGAAGTAGAATCAGAAGAAACAGAAGAAGAAGAAGAAGAAGAAACAGAAGCAAAAGAAACAGAAGAAGGAGAAGAGCAGAAGAAGAAGCAGAAGCAGAAGAAGCGGCAGAAGCAGAAGCAGAAAGAGAAGCAGGAGAAGCAGAAGATGCAGGAGATGCACAAGAAGGAGAAGGAGAAGGCGAAAGAGAAGGATTAGGAGTAGGAGAAGCAAAAGGATAAGCAGAAGCAGAAAGAGACGCAGAAGGAGAAGCAGCACGAGAAGTAGGAGAAGCAGGAGAAGCAGAAGCAGGAGAAGCAGAAGAAACAGAAGACGCAGAAGCAGAATGAGATGCAGAAGGAGAAATTGAAGCAGAAGGAGAAGCAGAAGCAGAAGCAGAAGAAGGAGAAGGAGAAGCAGAAAGAGAAGCAGAAAGAGAAGCACAACGAGAAACAGGAGAAGCAGAAGCAGGAGAAGCAGAAGCAGAAGAAACATAGGAAGGAGAAGAAGCAGAAGGAGAAGCAGAAACAGAAAGAAAAGCAGAAAGAGAAGCAGGAGAAGCAGAAGAAGCAGCAGCAGAAGAAGCAGAAGCAGAAGAAGCCGAAGAAGCAGAAGCAGAACCTGAAGCAGAAAGAGAAGCAGGAGAAGCAGAAGAAGGAGAATCTGGAGAAGCAGAAGGAGAAGCAGAAGCAGAAAGAGAAGCAAAAGCAGAAGGAGAAGCAGAAGGGGAAGCAGAAGAAACAGAAGAAGCAGAGGCAGTAGCAGAAGAAGCAGAAGATGCAGAAGCAGAAGGAGAAGCAGAAGGAAAAGCAGAAGAACGAGAAGGAGAAGGAGTAGGAGAAACAGAAGGAGAAGCAGAAAGAGAAGCAGAAGAAGGAGCAGGAGAAGGAAAAGCAGCAGGAGAAGCAGAAAGAGCAGCATAAGGAGAAGCAGGAGATGCAGAAACTTGAGAAGCAGAAGCAGAAGAAACACAAGAAGGACAAGAAGCAGAAGCAGAAGGAGAAGCAGAAACAGAAGGAGAAGCAGGAAGAGAAGGAGGGAAAGCAGAAGAAGCAGAAGCAGGAGAAGCAGAAGCATAAGAATGTGAAGAAGCAGAAGGAGAACCTGAAGCAGAAGGAGAAGCAGGAGAAGCAGAAGAAGCAGAATCTGGAGAAGCAGAAGGAGAAGCAAAAGGAGAAGCAGAAGCAGAAAGAGAATCAAAAGCAGAAGGAGAACAAGAAGAAACAGAAGAAGTAGAAGCAGTAGCAGTTGTAGCAGAAGCAGAAGGAGAAGCAGAAGGAAAAGCAGAAGAACAAGAAGGAGAAGGGAAAAAGAAGGACAAGCAGTAGGAGAATAAGAAGGAGAAGAAGAAGAAGGAGAAGCAGAAGCAGAAGAAGATGCAGAAGGAGAAGCAGAAGAAGCAGAAGCAGAAGGAGAAGCAGGAAAAACAGAAGAAGCAGAAGCAAAAGGAGAAGCAAAAGAAGGAGAAGGAGAAGAAGAAGCAGAAGCATAAGGACAAGCACAAGCAGAAGGAGGTGCAGAAGGAGAAGCAGGAGTAGCAGAAGAAGCAGAAGCTGAAGGAGAAGCAGAAGTAGGAGAAGGTGAAGGAGGAGAAGCAGAAGGAGAAGCAGAAGTAGAATGAGAAGCAGAAAGAGAAGCAGGAGAAGGACAAGAAGCAGAAGCAGGAGAAGCCGAAAGAGAAGAAGCAGAAGAAGCCGAAACATTAGCAGAAGGAGAAGCAGAAGCAGAAGGAGAAGCATCAGAAGAAGTAGAACCAGAAATTCAGGGAGGAGAAACAGAAGAAGCAGAAGCAGAAGCAGAAGGAGAAGCAAAAAGAGAAGCACAAGGAGTAGTAAAAGAAGCAGCAGAAGGAGAAGCAGCAGAAGAAGCAGAAAAACAAGCAGGAGAAGCAGAAGCAGAAAGAGAAGTAGAAGCAGAAGGAGAAGTTGGAGAATCAGAAGAAGCAGAAGCAGAAAGAGAAGCAGAAGAGGGAGAAGGAGAAGCAGAAGCAGAAGGACAATCAGGAGAAGCAGAAGAAGCAGAAGCGGGAGAAGCAGAAGAAGAAGAAGAAACAGAAGAAGGAGAAGGAGCAGAAGGAGAAGCAAAAGCAGAAGGAGAAGCAGAAATAGAAACAGAAGCAGAAGAAGCAGTTGCAGGAGAAGCAGAAGCAGAAGAAACAGAAGCTGAAGAAGCAGAAGGAGAACCTGAAGCAGAAGGAGAAGCAGAAGCATCAGAAGCTGGAAAAGCAGAAGCAGAAGATACAGAACAAGCAGAAGAAGCAGAAGCAGAACGAGAAGCAGAAGAATAAGAAGGAGAAAGAGAAGGATTAGGAGTAGGAGGAGCAGAAGCAGAATTAGAAGCAGAAAGAGAAGCAGAAGGAGAATCAGAAGGAGAAACAAAAGAAGCAGAAGCAGGAGAAGCAGAAGCAGAAGCAGAATGAGAAGCACAAGAAGGAGAAATTGAAGGAGAAGGAGAATGAGACGGAGAAGCAGAAGGAGAAGTAGGAGAAGCAGAAGAAGGAGAAGCAGAGGCAGAAGAAACAGAAGAAGGAGAAGAGCAGAAGCAGAAGGAGAAACAGAAGCAGAAGGAGAAGCAGAAGAAGCAGAAGCTGAAGCCGAAGAAACTGAAAAAGCAGAAAAAGAAGAAGAAGCAGAAGAAGAAGAAGCAGGAAAAGCAGAAGAAGGAGAAGGAGAAAGAGAAAGATTAGGAGTACGAGAAACAGACGGATAAGCAGAAGCAGAAAGAGAAGGAGAAGGAGAAGGAGAAGCAGGAGAAGCAGAAGAAGCAGAAGCAGGAGAAGCAGAAGCAGAATGAAAAGCAGAAGAAGGAGAAATTAAAACAGAAGAAGATGCAGAAGGAGAAGCAGAAGCAGAAGCAGAAGGAGAAGCAGAAGAAGGAGAAGGAAAAGGAGTAGCAGAAGGATAAGAATAAAGAGAAACAGAAGGAGAAGCAGGAGAAGCAGGAGAAGCATATGCAGAAGAAATAGAAGAAGCAGAAGCAGAAAGAGAAGCAGAAACAGAAGGAGAAGCAGAAATAGAAGCAGAAGAAGCCGAAGAAGCAGAAGCAGAACCTGAAGCGGAAGGAGAAGCAGAAGAAGCAGAATCTGGAGAAGAAGAAGGAGAACCAGAAGGAGAAGCAGAAGCAGAAAGAGAAGCAAAAGCAGAAGGAGAAGCAGAAGAAACAGAAGAAGCAGAAGCAGTAGCAGAAGAAGCTGAAGATGCAGAAGCAGAAAGAGAAGCAGAAGGAATAGCAGAAGAACGAGAAGGAGAAGGAGAAACAGAAGGAGAAGAAGAACGAGAAGCAGAAGGAGAATCAGGAAAGGCAAAAGAAGCAGAATCAGACAGAGAAGCAGGAAAAGCAGAAGAAGCAGAAGGAAAAGGAGAAGCAAAAGAAGGAGAAGGAGAAGCAGAGGCAGAAGAAGAAGCATAAGGACAAGCACAAGCAGAAGGAGATGCAGAAGGAGAAGCAGGAGAAGCAGAAGAAGCAGAAGATGAAGGAGAAGCAGAAGTAGGAGAAGGAGAAGGAGGAGAAGCAGAAGCAGAAGGAGAAGCAGAAGCGGAATGAGAAGCAGAAAGAGAAGCAGGAGATGCACAAGAAGCAGAAGCAGGAGAAGCCGAAAGAGAAGAAGCAGAAGAAGCAGAATCAGAAGCAGAAGTAGAAGCAGAAGCAGAAGGAGAAGCAGCAGAAGAAGTAGAACCAGAAATTCAGGCAGGAGAAACAGAAGAAGCAGAAGCAGAAGCAGAAGGAGAAGCAAAAAGAGAAGCAGTAGGAGAAGTAGAAGAAGCAGCAGAAGGAGAAGCAGCAGAAGAAGCAGAAAAACAAGCAGGAGAAGCAGAAGCAGAAAGAGAAGTAGAAGCAGAAGAAACAGAAGCAGAAGAAGAAGCAGTAGAAGCACAAGAAGCAGAAGCAGGAGAAGCAGAAGCAGAAGATAAAGAAGAAGCATAAGAAGCAGAAGCAGAGGGAGAAACAAAAGGAGGAGAAAGAGCAGAAGAAGGTGAAGCAGAAGGAGATGCAGAAGCAGAAAGAGAAGCAGAAACAGAAGGAGAAGAAGAAGGAGAAGTTGGAGAATCAGAAGAAGCAGAAGCAGAAGCAGAAAGAGAAGGAGAAGAAGGAGAAGGAGAAGCAGAAGGAGAAGGACAAGCAGGAGAGGCAGAAGAAGCAGAAGCGGGAGGAGCAGCAGAAGAAGAAGAAACAGAAGAAAGAGAAGGAGCAGAAGGAGAAGCAGAAGCAGAAGGAGAAGCAAAAGAGAAGCAGAAGAAGCGGAAGAAGCAGTAGCAGGAGAAGCAGAAGCAGAAGAAACAGAAGAAGCCCAAGAAGCAGAAGGAGAACCTGAAGCAGAAGGAGAAGCAGAAGCAGCAGAAGCTGGAAAAGTAGAAGCAGAAGAAACAGAACAAGCAGAAGAAGCAGAAGAAGAACGAGAAGCAGAAGAAGAACAAGGAGAAAGAGAAGGATTAGGAGTAGGAGAAACAGAAGGATAAGCAGAAGCAGAAAGAGAAGGAGAATGAGAAGGAGAAGCAGAAGAAGCAGAAGCAGGAGAAGCAGAAGCAGAATTAAAAGCAGAAGAAGGAGAAATTGAAACAGAAGATGCAGAAGAAGAAGCAGAAGCAGTAGTAGAAGCAGAAGAAGGAGAAGCAGAAGGAGAAGCATAAAGAGAAACACAAGGAGAAGCAGGAGAAGCAGAAGCAGGAGAAGCAGAATCAGAAGAAATAGAAGAAGGAGAAGAAGCAGAAGCAGAAAGAGAAGCAGAAACAGAAGGAGAAGCAAAAATAGAAGCAGAAGAAGCCGAAGAAGCAAAAGCAGAACCTAAAGCAGAAGGAGAAGCAGGAGAAGCAGAAGAAGCAGAATCTGGAGAAGAAGAAGGAGAACCAGAAGGAGAAGCAGAAGCAGAAAGAGAAGCAAAAGCAGAAAGAGAAGCAGAAGGAGAAGCAGAAGAAACAGAAGAAGCAGAATCAGTAGCAGAAGAAGCTGAAGATGCAGAACCAGAAAGAGAAGCAGAAGGAATAGCACAAGAACGAGAAGGAGAAACAGAAGGAGAAGCAGAAGGAGACGCAGGAAAAGCAGAAGAAACAGAAGCAGACGGAGAAGAAGGAGAAGGAGAAGCCGAAGCAGAAGAAGAAGCAGAAGGAAAAGCACAAGCAGAAGGAGATGCAGAAGGAGAAGCAGGAGATGCAGAAGAAGCAGAAGCAGAAGGAGAAGAAGAAGGAGAAGAATCAGAATCAGAAGAAGCAGAAGCAGAAATAGAAAGAGAAGCCGACGAAGAGAAGCAGAACGAGAAGCAGGAGAAGCAGGAGAAGCACAAGCGGGAGAAGCAGAAGAAGAAGAAACAGAAGAAGGAGAAGGAGCAGAAGCAAAAGGAGAAGCAGAAGGAGAAGCAGGAGAAGCAGAAGAAGCAGAAGCAAAAGGAGAAAGAGAAGGAGAAGAAGGAGAAGCAGAAGTAGAATCAGAAGAAGCAGAAGAAGAAGAAGAAGAAGAAGAAGAAGAAGAAGCAAAACAAACAGAAGAAGGAGAAGAGCAGAAGCAGAAAGAGAAGCAGAAAGAGAAGCAGGAGAAGCAGAAGAAGCAGGAGAAGCAGAAGCAGAAGAAACAGGAAAAGCCGAAGAAGCAGAAGCAGAATCTGAAGCAGAAGGAGAAACAGAAGAAGCACAATCTGAAGCAGAATCAGAAGAAACAGAAATAGTAGAATAAGCAGAAGCAAAAGCAACATGAGAAGCAGAAGAAGAAGATGGAGAATTCGAAAGAGAAGCATTAGGAGTAGGAGAAGGAAAAGGATAAGCAGAAGCACAAAGAGACGCAGAAGGAGAAGCAGCACGAGAATTAGGAGAAGCAGGAGAAGCAGAAGCAGGAGAAGCAGAAGAAACAGAAGACGCAGAAGCAGAATGAGAAGCAGAAGGAGAAATTGAAGCAGAAGCAGAAGCAGAAGGAGAAGCAGAAGCAGAAGGAGAAACAGAAGAAGGAGAAGGAGAAGGAGAAGCCGAAAGAGAAGCCGAAAGAGAAGCAGAACGAGAAGCAGGAGAAGCAGAAGCAGGAGAAGCAGAAGCAGAAGAAACAGAAGAAGGAGAAGAAGCAGAAGCAGAAGGAGAAGCAGAAACAGAAGGAAAAGCAGAAAGAGAAGCAGGATAAGCAGAAGAAGCAGCAGCAGGAGAAGCAGAAGCAGAAGAAGCCGAAGAAGCAGAAGCAGAACCTGAAGCAGAAGGAGAAGCAGGAGAAGCAGAAGAAGCAGAATCTGGAGAAGCAGAAGGAGAAGCAGAAGGAGAAAGAGAAGCAAAAGCAGAAGGAGAAGCAGAAGGAGAAGCAGAAGAAACAGAAGAAGCAGAGGCAGTAGCAGAAGAAGCAGAAGATGCAGAAGCAGAAGGAGAAGCAGAAGGAAAAGCAGAAGAACGAGAAGGAGAAGGAGAAACAGAAGGAGAAGCAGAAAGAGAAGCAGAAGAAGGAGCAGGAGAAGGAAAAGCAGCAGGAGAAGCAGAAAGAGCAGCATAAGGAGAAGCAGGAGATGCAGAAACAGGAGAACAGAAGCAGAAGCAGAAGAAACAGGAGAAGGACAAGAAGCAGAAGGAGAAGCAGAAACAGAAGGAGAAGCAGAAAGAGAAGTTGGGGAAGCAGAAGAAGCAGAAGCAGGAGAAGCAGAAGCATAAGAATCCGAAGAAGCAAAAGCAGAACCTGAAGCAGAAGGAGAAGCTGGAGAAGCAGAAGAAGAAGAATCTGGAGAAGCAGAATGAGAAGCAGAAGGAGAAGCAGAAGCAGAAAGAGAATCAAAAGCAGAAGGAGAAGCAGAAGAAACAGAAGAAGTAGAAGCAGTAGCAGTTGTAGCAGAAGCAGAACGAGAAGCAGAAGGAAAAGCAGAAGAACAAGAAGAAGGAGAAACAGAAGGAGAAGCAGAAGGAGAAGTAGAAAGAGAAGCAGGTAAAGCAGATGAAGAAGAAGCAGAAGGAGAATCAGAAGGAGAAGCAGAAGAAGGAGAAAGAGAAGCAGAAGCAGAAGAAGATGCAGAAGGAGAAGCAGAAGAAGCAGAAGCAGAAGGAGAAGAAGGAAAAGCAGAAGAAGCAGAAGCAAAAGGAGAAGCAAAAGAAGGAGAAGGAGAAGCAGAAGCAGAAGAAGAAGCATAAGGACAAGCACAAGCAGAAGGAGATGCAGAAGGACTAGCAGGAGAAACAGAAGAAGCAGAAGCTGAAGGAGAAGCAGAAGTAGGAGAAGGAGAAGGAGGAGAAGCAGAAGCAGAAGGAGAAGCAGAAGCGGAATGAGAAGCAGTAAGAGAAGCAGGAGAAGCACAAGAAGCAGAAGCAGGAGAAGCCGAAAGAGAAGAAGCAGAAGAAGCAGAAACAGAAGCAGAAGTAGAAGCAGAAGCAGAAGGAGAAGCAGCAGAAGAAGTAGAACCAGAAATTCAGGCAGGAGAAACAGAAGAAGCAGAGCAGAAGCAGAAGGAGAAGCGAAAAGAGAAGCAGAAGAAGAATTAGAAGAACCAGCAGAAGGAGAAGCCGCAGAAGAAGCAGAAATACAAGCAGGAGAAGCAGAAGCATAAAGAGAAGTAGAAGCAGAAGAAGCAGAAGAAGAAGAAGAAGCAGTAGTAGCATAAGAAGCCGAAGCAGAGTGAGAAACAGAAGAAGGAGAAGGAGCAGCCGAAGGTGAAGCAGAAGGAGATGCAGAAGGAGAAAGAGAAGCAGAAACAGAAGGAGAAGAAGAAGGAGAAGTTGGAGAATCAGAAGAAGCAGAAGCAGAAGCCGAAAGAGAAGCAGAAGAAGGAGAAGGAGAAGCAGAAGGAGAAGGACAAGTAGGATAAGCAGAAGAAGCAGAAGCGGGAGAAGCAGCAGCAGCAGAAGAAGAAACAGAAGAAGGAGAAGGAGCAGAAGGAGAAGCAGAAGCAGAAGGAGAAGCAGAAGAAGCAGTAGCAGGAGAAGCAGAAGCAGAAGAAACAGAAGAAGCCCAAGAACCAGAAGGGGAACCTGAAGCATAAGGAGAAGCAGAAGCAGCAGAAGCTGGCAAAGCAGAAGCAGAAGAAACAGAACAAGCAGAAGAAGCAGAAGCAGAACGAGAAGCAGAAGAAGAAGAAGGAGAAAGAGAAGGATTAGGAGTAGGAGGAGCACAAGCAGAATTAGAAGCTGAAAGAGAAGCAGAAGGAGAAGAAGAAGGAGAAACAGAAGAAGCAGAAGCAGGAGAAGCAGAAGCAGAATGAGAAGCACAAGGAGAAATTGAAGGAGAAGGAGAATGAGAGGGAGAAGGAGAAGTAGGAGAAGCAAAAGAAGAAGAAGCAGGAGAAGCAGAAGCAGAAGAAGCAGAAGCTGAAGCAAAAGAAGAAGAAACAGAAAAAGCAGAAGAAGCAGAAGAAGAATCAGCAGGAGAAGCAGCAGAAGAAGAAGGAGATAGAGAAGGATTAGGCGTAGGATAAACAGAAGGATAAGCAGAAGCAGAAAGAGAAGGAGAAGGAGACGCAGGAGAAGCAGAAGGAGCAGAAGCACGAGAAGCAGAAGCATAATGAAAGGCAGAAGAAGGAGAAATTGAAACAGAAGAAGATGCAGAAGGAGAAGCAGAAGCAGTAGCAGTAGTAGAAGCAGAAGAAGGAGAAGGGGAAGGAGAAGCATAAAGAAAAACCGAAGGAGAAGCAGGAGAAGCAGAAGCAGGAGAAGCAGAATCAGAAGAAATAGAAGATGGAGAAGAAGCAGAAGCAGAAAGAGAAGCAGAAACAGAAGGAGAAGCAGAAATAGAAGCAGAAGAAGCCGAAGAAGCAAAAGGAGAACCTGAAGGAGAAGGAGAAGCTGGAGAAGCAGAAGAAGAAGAATCTGGAGAAGAAGAAGGAGGACCAGAAGAAGAAGCAGAAGCAGAAAGAGAAGCAAAAGCAGAAGGAGAAGCAGAAGAAACAGAAGAAGCAGAAGCAGTAGCAGAAGAAGCAGAAAGAGAAGCAGAAGGAATAGCAGAAGAACGAGAAGGAGAAACAGAAGGAGAAGCAGAAGGAGAACCAGGAAAAGAAGAAGAAGCAGAAGCAGACGGAGAAGCAGAAGAAGGAGAAGGAGAAGCAGAAGCAGAAGAAGAAGCAGAAGGAAAAGCACAAGCAGAAGGAGATGCAGAAGGAGAAGCAGGAGAAGCAGAAGAAACAGAAGCAGAAGGAGAAGAAGAAGGAGAAGAAGCAGAATCAGAAGAAGCAGAAGCAGAAATAGAAAGAGAAGCCGACGAAGAGAAGCAGAACGTGAAGCAGGAGACAGAAGAAGCAGAAGCGGGAGAAGCAGAAGAAGAAGAAACAGAAGAAGGAGAAGGAGCAGAAGGAGAAGCAGAAAGAGAAGCAGGAAAAGCAGAAGAAGCAGAAGCAGGAGAAGCAGAAGCAGAAAACAGGATTAGGACAAGAAGCAGAAGCAGAAGGAGAAGCAGAAACAGAAGGAGAAGCAGAAAGAGAAAGAGGGGAAGCAGAAGAAGCAGAAGCAGGAGAAGCAGAAGCATAAGAATCCGAAGAAGCAGAAGCAGAACCTGAACCAGAAGGAGAAGCAGGAGAAGGAGAAGAAGCAGAATCTGGAGAAGCAGAATGAGAAGCTGAAGTAGAAGCAGAAGCAGAAGAAGAAAGAGAATCAAAAGCAGAAGGAGAAGCAAAAGACACAGAAGAAGCAGAAGCAGCAGCAGTTGCAGCAAAAGCAGAAGGAGAAGGAGAAGGAAAAGCAGAAGAACGAGAAGCAGAAGGAGAATCAGAAGGAGAAGCAGAAGAAGCAGAAGGAGAAGCAGAAGAAGAAACAGAAGCAGAAGAAGCAGCAGAACGAAAAGCAGAAGCAGAAGAAGATGCATAAGGAGAAGCAGAAGAAGCAGAAGCAGAAGGAGAAGTAGAAGTAGGAGAAGGAGAAGGAAGCGCCGCAGAAGCAATAGGAGAAGCAGAAGCAGAAGCAGAATGAGAAGCAGAAAGTGAAGCAGTAGAAGCAGAAGAAGCAGGAAAAGAAGAAGCAGAAGAAAAAGAAGAAGAAGAAGAAGAAGAAGAAGAAGAAGAAGAAGAAGAAGAACAAGAAGAAGAAGAAGAAGAACAAGAAGAAGAACAAGAAGAACAAGAACAAGAAGAACAAGAAGAAGGAGAAGGAGAAGGAGAAGGAGAAGCATAAGGAGAATACGTAGAAGCAGAAGAAGCAGAAGCAGGAGAAGCAGAAGCAGTACAAAAAGAATAAGCATAAGAAGAAGAATCAGAGGGAGAAGCAGAAGAAGGAGAAGGAGCAGCAGAAAGAGAAGTAGAAGGAGAATCAGAAGGAGAAGCAGAAGAAGGAGTAGCAGAAGAAGCAGCAGGAGAAGCAGAAGAAGATGCAGAACGAGAAGCAGGAGAAGCAGAAGAAGCAGAAGCAGAAGGAGAAGCAGAAGTAGGAGAAGGAGAAGGAAGTGCAACAGAAGCAATAGGAGAAGCAGAAGGAGAAGCAGAAGCAGAATGAGAAGCAGAAAGAGAAACAGTAGAAGCCGAAGAAAAAAAAGCAGAAGAAGAAGAAGGAGAAAGAGAAGGATTAGGAGTAGGAGGAGCAGAAGCAGAATTAGAAGCAGAAACAGAAGGAGAAGCAGAAATAGAAGCAGAAGAAGCCGAAGAAACAAAAGCAGAACTTAAAGCAGAAGGAGAAGCAAGAGAAGCAGAAGAAGCAGAATCTGGAGAAGAAGAAGGAGAACCAGAAGGAGAAGCAGAAGCAGAAAGAGAAGCAAAAGCAGAAGGAGAAGCAGAAGAAACAGAAGAAGCAGAATCAGTAGCAGAAGAAGCTGAAGATGCAGAACCAGAAAGAGAAGCAGAAGGAATAGCAGAAGAACGAGAAGGAGAAACAGAAGGAGAAGCAGAAGGAGAAGCAGGAAAAGCAGAAGAAACAGAAGCAGACGGAGAAGCAGAAGAAGGAGAAGGAGAAGTTGAAGGGGAAGAAGAAGCAGAAGGAAAAGCACAAGCAGAAGGAGATGCAGAGGGAGAAGCAGGAGATGCAGAAGAAGCAGAAGCACAAGGAGAAGAAGAAGGAGAAGAATCAGAATCAGAAGAAGCAGAAGCAGAAATAGAAAGAGAAGCCGACGAAGAGAAGCAGAACGAGAAGCAGGAGAAGCAGAAGAAGCAGAAGCGGGAGAAGCAGAAGAAGAAACGGAAGAAGGAGGAGGAGCAGAAGAAGAAGGAGAAGCAGAAAGAAAAGCAGGAAAAGCAGAAGAAGCAGAAGCAGGAGAAGCAGAAGGAGAAGAAACAGGAGAAGGACAAGAAGCAGAAGCAGAAGCAGAAGGAGAAGCAGAAACAGAAGGAAAAGCAGAAACAGAAAGAGGGGAAGCCGACGAAGCAGAAGAAGGAGAAGCAGAAGCATAAGAATCCGGAGAAGCAGAAGCATAAGTATCCGAAGAAGCAGAAGCAGAAGCAGAACCTGAAGCAGAAGGAGAAGCAGGAGAAGCAGAAGAAGCCGAATCTGGAGAAGCAAAATGAGAAGCTGAAGTAGAAGCAGAAGCAGAAAGAGAATCAAAAGCAGAAGGAGAAGCAGAAGAAACAGAAGAAGCAGAAGCAGTAGCAGTTGCAGCAGAAGCAGAAGGAGAAGCAGAAGGAAAAGCAGAAGAACGAGAAGGAGAAGGAGACACAGAAGGAGAAGCAGAAGGAGAAGCAGAAGGAGAAGCAGAAGAAGCAGAAGGAGAAGCAGAAGGAGAAACAGAAGCAGAAGAAGCAGCAGAAAGAGAAGCAGAAGCAGAAGAAGATGCAGAAGGAGAAGCATTAGAAGCAGAAGAAGCAGAAGCAGAAGGAGAAGTAGAAGAAGGAGAAGGAGAAGGAAGAGCCGCAGAAGCAATAGGAGAAGCAGAAAGAGAAGCAGAAGAAGAATGAGAAGCAGAAAGAGAAGCAGTAGAAGCAGAAGAAGCAGGAAAAGCAGAATCAGAAGAAAGAGAAGAAGAAGAAGACGAAGAAGAAGAAGAAGAAGCAGCAGCATAAGGAGAAGCATAAGGAGAAGCATAAGGAGAAGTATAAGGAGAAGCAGTAGAAGCAGAAGAAGCAGAAGCAGGAGAAGCAGAAGCAGAAGAAAAAGAATAAGCAAAAGAAGCAGAAGCATAAGCAGTGGGAGAAGCAGAAGAAGGAGAAGGAGAAGGAGCAGCAGAAGGAGAAAGAGAAGCAGAAAGAGAAGCAGAAACAGAAGGAGAACATGAAGGAGAAGCAGGAGAATCAGAAGAAGCAGAAAGAGAAGGAGAAGAAGGAGAAGCAGAAGTAGAATCAGAAGAAACAGAAGAAGAAGAAGAAACAGAAGCGAAAGAAACAGAAGAAGGAGAAGAGCAGAAGCAGAAGCAGAAGGAGAAGCAGAAGCAGAAGGAGAAGCAGAAAGAGAAGCAGGAGAAGCAGAAGAAGCAGGAGAAGCAGAAGCAGAAGAAACAGGAGAAGCCGAAGAAGCAGAAGCAGAATATGAAGCAGAAGGAGAAACAGAAGAAGCACAATCTGAAGCAGAAGCAGAAGAAACAGAAATAGTAGAATAAGCAGAAGCAGAAGCACCAGGAGAAGCAGAAGAAGAAGAAGGAGAAGGCGAAAGAGAAGGATTAGGAGTAGGAGAAGCAAAAGGATAAGCAGAAGCAGAAAGAGACGCAGAAGGAGAAACAGCAAGACAAGTAGGAGAAGCAGGAGAAGCAGAAGCAGGAGAAGCAGAAGAAATAGAAGAGGCAGAATCAGAATGAGAAGCAGACGGAGAAATTGAAGCAGAAGCAGAAGGAGAAGCAGAAGCAGAAGAAGGAGAAAGAGAAGGAGAAGCAGAACGAGAAGCAGAACGAGAAGCAGGAGAAGCCGAAGCAGGAGAAGCAGAAGCAGGAGAAGCAGAAGCAGAAGAAACAGAAGAAGGAGAAGAAGCAGAAGCAGAAGGAGAAGCAGAAACAGAAGGAAAAGCAGAAAGAGAAGCAGGATAAGCAGAAGAAGCAGCAGCAGGAGAAGCAGAAGCAGAAGAAGCCGAAAAAGCAAAAGCAGAACCTGAGAAGCAGGAGAAGCAGAAGAAGCAGAATCTGGAGAAGCAGAAGGAGAAGCAGAAGCAGAAAGAGAAATAGTAGAATAAGCAGAAGCAGAAGCAGCAGAAGAAGCAGAAGAAGAAGATGGAGAAGGCGAGAGAGAACCAAAATCAGAAGGAGAAGCAGAAGAAACAGAAGAAACAGAAGCAGTAGCAGAAGAAGCTGAAGATGTAGAAGCAGAAAAAGAAGCACAAGAAATAGCAGAAGAACGAGAAGGAGAAGGAGAAACAGAAGGAGAAGCAGAAGCAGAAGCAGAAAAAGAATCAGGAAAAGCCGAAGCAGAAACAGACGGAGAAGCAGAAGAAGGAGAAGGAGAAGCAGAAGCAGAAGAAGAAGCACAAGGAAAAGCACAAGCAGAAGGAGATGCAGAAGGAATAGCAGGAGAAGCAGAAGAAGCAGAAGCAGAAGGAGAAGAACTAAAGAGAAGAAGCAGAAGCGGGAGAAGCAGAAGTAGAAAGAGAAGCCGACGAAGAGAAGCAGAACGAGAAGCAGGAGAAGCAGAAGAAGCAGAAGCGGGAGAAGCAGAAGAAGTAGAAACAGAAGAAGGAGAAGGAGCAGAAGCAGAAGGAGAAGCAGAAGCAAAAGGGGAAGCAGAAAGAGAAGCAGGAAAAGCAGAAAAGCAGAAGCAGGAGAAGCAGAAGCAGAAGAATACGAAGAATCAGAAGCAGAAGCAGAACCTGAAGCAGAAGGAGAAGCAGGAGAAGCAGAAGAAGCAGAATCTGGAGAAGCAGAATGAGAAGGTGAAGGAGAAGCAGAAGCGGAAAGAGAATTAAAAACCAGAAGGAGAAGCAGAAGAAACAGAAGAAGCAGAAGCAGTAACAGTTACAGCAAAAGCAGAAGGAGAAGCAGAAGGAAAAGCAGGAGAACGAGAAGGAGAAGGAGAAACAGAGGCAGAAGCAGAAGGAGAAGAAGAAGCAGAAGAAAGAGCATAAGGACAAGCACAAGCAGAAGGAGATGCAGAACGAGAAGCAGGAGAAGCAGAAGAAGCAGAAGATGAAGGAGAAGCAGAAGTAGGAGAAGGAGAAGGAGGAGAAGCAGAAGCAGAAGGAGAAGCAGAAGCGGAATGAGAAGCAGAAAGAGAAGCAGGAGAAGCACAAGATGCAGAAGCAGGAGAAGCCGAAAGAGAAGAAGCAGAAACAGAAGCAGAAGTAGATGCAGAAGCAGAAGGAGAAGCAGCAGAAGAAGTAGAACCAGAAATTCACGCAGGAGAAACAGAAGAAGCAGAAGCAGAAAGAGAAGCAAAAAGAGAAGCAGAAGGAGAAGTAGAAGAAGCAGCAGAAGGAGAAGCAGCAGAAGAAGCAGAAAAACAAGCAGGAGAAGCAGAAGCAGAAAGAGAAGTACAAGCAGAAGTAGCAGAAGAAGCAGAAGCAGAAGAAGAAGCAGTAGAAGCATAAGAAGCAGAAGCAGGAGAAGCAGAAGCAGAAGAACAAGAAGCATAAGAAGCAGAAGCAGAGGGAGAAACAGAAGAAGGAGAAGGAGCAGCAGAAGGTGAAGCAGAAGGAGATGGAGAAGCAGAAAGAGAAGCAGAAACAGAAGGAGAAGAAGAAGGATTAGTTGGAGAATCAGAAGAAGCAGAAGCAGAAAGAGAAGCAGAAGAAGAAGAAGGAGAAGCAGAAGCAGAGGAAAGGAAGGAGAAGCAGAAGAAGCAGAAGCGGGAGAAGCAGCAGAAGAAGAAGAAACAGAAGAAGGAGAAGGAGCAGAAGGAGAAGCAGAAGCAGAAGGAGAAGCTGAAAGAGAAGCAGAAGAAGCAGTAGCAGGAGAAGCAGAAGCAGAAGAAACAGAAGAAGCTGAAGAAGTAGAAGCAGGACCTGAAGCAGAAGAAACAGAATAAGCAGAAGAAGCAGCAGAACGAGAAGCAGAAGAAGAAGAAGGAGAAGGAGAAAGAGAAGGATTAGGAGTAGGAAGTGCAGAAGGAGAATCAGAAGCAGAACGAGAAGCAGAAGGAGCAGCAGAAGGAGAAGCAGAAGGAGAAGCAGAAGGAGAAGCAGAAGAAGGAGAAGCAGAAGCAGAAGAAGAAGCATAAGCAGAAGAAGATGCAGAAGGAGAAGCAGGAGAAGCAGAAGAAGCAAAAGCAGAAGTAGAATCAGAAGAAACAGAAGAAGAAGAAGCAGAAGAAACAGAAGCAAAAGAAACAGAAGAAGGAGAAGAGCAGAAGCAGAAGCAGAAGTAGAAGCAGAAGCAGAAGGAGAAGCAAAAAGAGAAGCAGGAGAAGCAGAAGAAGCAGGAGAAGCAGAAGCAGAAGAAACAGGAGAAGCCGAAGAAGCAGAAGCAGAATCTGAAGCAGAAGGAGAAACAGAAGAAGCACAATCTGAAGCAGAAGCAGAAGAAACAGAAATAGTAGAATAAGCAGAAGCAGAAGCACCAGGAGAAGCAGAAGAAGAAGAAGAAGGAGAAGGCGAAAGAGAAGGATTAGGAGTAGGAGAAGCAAAAGGATAAGCAGAAGCAGAAAGAGACGCAGAAGGAGAAGCAGCACGAGAATTAGGAGAAGCAGGAGAAGCAGAAGCAGGAGAAGCAGAAGAAACAGAAGACGCAGAAGCATAACGAGAAGCAGAAGGAGAAATTGAAGCAGAAGCAGAAGCAGAAGGAGAAGCAGAAGCAGAAGGAGAAGCAGGAGCAGGAGAAGCAGAAAGATAAGCAGAACGAGAAGCAGGAGAAGCAGAAGCAGGAGAAGCAAAAGCAGAAGAAACAGAAGAAGGAGAAGAAGCAGAAGCAGAAAAAGAAGCAGAAACAGAAGGAAAAGCAGAAAGAGAAGCAGGAGAAGCAGAAGAAGCAGCAGCAGGAGAAGCAGAAGCAGAAGAAGCCAAAGAAGCAGAAGCAGGACCTGAAGCAGAAGGAGAAGCAGGAGAAGCAGAAGAAGCAGAATCTGGAGAAGGAGAAGGAGAAGCAGAAGCAGAAAGAGAAGCAAAAGCAGAAGGACAAGCAGAAGGAGAAGCAGAAGAAGCCGAGGCAGTAGCAGAAGAAGCAGAAGATTCAGAATCAGAAGGAGAAGCGAAAGGAAAAGCAGAAGAACTAGAAGGGGAAGGAGAAACAGAAGGAGAAGCAGAAGGAGAAGCAGAAGAAGGAACAGGAGAAGGAAAAGCAGCAGGAGAAGCAGAAACAGCAGCAGAAGGAGAAGCAGGAGATGCAGAAACAGGAGAAGTAGAAGCAGAAGAAACACGAGAAGGACAAGAAGCAGAAGCAGAAGGAGAAGCAAAAACAGAAGGAGAAGCAGAAAGAGAAGGAGGGGAAGCAGAAGAAGCAGAAGCAGGAGAAGCAGAAGCAGAAGAATCAGAAGAAGCAGAAGCAGAACCTGAAGCAGAAGGAGAAGCAGGAGAAGCAGAAGAAGCAGAATCTGGAGAAGCAGAATGAGAAGGTGAAGGAGAAGCAGAAGTGGAAAGAGAATCAAAAGCAGAAGGAGAAGCAGAAGAAACAGAAGAAGCAGAAGCAGTAGCAGTTGCAGGAGAAGCAGAAGGAGAAGCAGAAGGAAATGCAGAAGAACGAGAAGCAGAAGGAAAAACAGAAGCAGAAGCAGAAGGAGAATCAGAAGGAGAAGCAGAAGAAGCAGAAGGAGAAGCAGAAGCAGAAGAAGATGCAGAAGGAAAAGCACAAGCAGAAGAAGATGCGGAAGGAGAAGCAGGAGAAGCAGAAGAAGCAGAAGCAGAAGAAGTAGAAGTAGGAGAAGGAGAAGGAAGAGGCGCAGAAGCAATAGGAGAAGCAGAAGGAGAAGTAGAAGCAGAATGAGAAGCAGAAAGTGAAGCAGTAGAAGCAGAAGAAGCAGGAAAAGAAGAAGCAGAAGAAAGAGAAGAAGAAGAAGAAGAAGAAGAAGAAGAAGAAGAAGAAGAAGAAGAAGAAGAAGAAGAAGAAGAAGAAGAAGAAGAAGTAGAAGGAGAAGAAGAAGAAGAAGAAGAAGAAGAAGAAGAAGAAGAAGAAGAAGAAGAAGAAGAGGAAGAAGAACAAGAAGAAGAAGAAAAAGAAGAAGAAGAAGAAGAAGGAGAAGGAGAAGCATAAGGAGAAGAAGTAGAAGCAGAAGAAGCAGAAGCAGTAGAAGCAGAAGCAGTAGAAAAAGAAAAAACATAAGAAGAAGAATCAGAGGGAGAAGCAGAAGAAGGAGAAGGAGCAGCAGAAAGAGAAGTAGAAGGAGAATCAGAAGGAGAAGCAGAAGAAGGAGTAGCAGAT
>NW_012287584.1:0-1221 GCF_000151885.1 Dipodomys ordii
TTTAGTGTTGTTAATGTATTATGATCCTTAGTCTTCGATTCCAGGGTTCTAGGGATACTAAAATGTGCTCTGCCAGATAACTCTCTTTCTCGAGAGCGTGAAATTATTGGGAACATCCAGGCCTCAAGCCTATAAGTCTCACTCGTATACATTTCAATTATAATAATCTAAGAAAACCTATGACTTCAACGGCCGCTCCCCCCATCCCCGCGTGTCTAAATCCCAGGAGCACGGGCGGGGACCGGGACACGGGTTCAGAGCGGCAGCCGGCCCCTGGCCCGGCCGGCGGACCCTGCGCGGTCCGGCCGCCTCCCTCCGGGCCCGGGGCTTCGTTCCGGAGGATTCCCCGAGGCGGCCCCGTCCCCGCCCGCGCGGCCTCACCTGCGGTTCTGGTACCAGGTCTTGACCTGCGTGTCGGTGAGGTTGAGCGAGGCGGCCAGCTCCATGCGGTCCTGCACGCTCAGGTACTTCTGCCGCTCGAAGCTGCGCTCCAGCTGCGCCAGCTGATGGTCGGTGAAGGCCGTGCGCGCCTTGCGCGGCTTCTTGAGGCGCACGGGCGGGCTGTCCCGGGAGCTGGAGATCTCGCGGTCGCCCTCCTCCTTCACTGCGGGGACAGGCGGCGCTCAGGGCCCGGCCGGCCGTCCCCGCGGGGCGGGGCGGGGACCAGGCCGAGCCCGGGGACGCGGGGACTCGCCGGGCGGGTGGACGCCCCGGCTGGGCCGCGGCCGGCGGGGCGAAGGGAGGGAGCGGAGAACACGGCCTGGGGAGAGGACTCGCCTGGGGGGGGACAAACACCGGATCACCCCGCAGCGACCCCCGGGCCTCAGGATCCAGTCCCGGCGCCCACACCCCCTAATCGACCCGACCGAGGTCGGATCCGCGGATCCGGGTTTGCACAGCGGGCCGCGTGGCGGAGGAACCGGCGCCCAGGCCCGGGCCGCGGCGCCCGCGTGGCCAGGGGCGCGGGGTCGAGGATCGGGAGAACGCACATAACTTTACCTGTTCCCCGGCCCTGGCACCCTGAGACGTGACTATCTTACTCTTTTAGATGGCTGATCAAAATTTCACTGTCCCCGACCCCTCAGCCTCGACTTTGTGTGATTCTCTCATCTATTTTTACGGCATTGGGTCTGGTTCTATACCTTGGTTTATTGTGTAATATCGTAGAATACTTGACAGAATTTGGCCGGGTTTCACCTATATTTGACTCTACCAGTCATG
>NW_012287585.1:0-2317 GCF_000151885.1 Dipodomys ordii
GGGCAGCAGCAGCACCCAGCTCCCAGGGAGTAGAAGACCACAGGCTCTGGATGAGTGCATGTCCCCACTGCAGCCAGGGCCACAAACAACGCTGCTCCGCCCGTGTCACAGTCTGCCTGCTTTTAGACAGAGAGGGATGACAGCATAACAAAATGCAACAACAAGGGGCTGGGAAGGTGGCTCAGTGGTAGAGTGCTTGCCTCCCATGCATGAGGCCCTGGGTTTGACTCCTCAGTACCACATAAGCAGAAAAAGCCAGGAGTGGTGCTGTGGCTCAAGTGGTAGAGCGCTAGCCTTGAGCTGAAGAGCTGAGGGACAGCGCCCAGGCCCAGAGTTCAAGCCCCATGACTGACAAAAAATAATGCAATGACAGGAAGTGGAGGCAAGGCTCAACAGCTAAATCATAATCATTAATCATAATCATGACATGAGTGTGATAAGGCTTGGAGGTCCTGGGCCTTTAAAGGCTTTCCTGCTGAGAAAATGAAGTCCTCCACCTGTGGGAGGCAGTCATGGTATCAAAACAAATGAAAACCCAAAGGCTGGAACATGGAAAGCAAGCTGCGGTGCCTGGGGTTGGCAGACGCAGCCCGGGGTGCCAGACAGCGCAGCTCACCGGGACAGCTCTGTAACGGCTCAGGGGTGCTGCCCATGGAGGCCGAATTTAAGGTTTTCAGAAGCCGTGATTATGGAGATTATCCCTGGCCTCTCTGACTTTGGGCCAAGCCTGTGCGAAGGCCGAGGCTCCTCTTGTCCTCTCTCCGTCTTTCCCATGCCAGCGTCCCAGCTCCCTTCTCCTTCCCGGGGTCACAAACTCCTGCTCCTCACCTAATTCTGGAATCCAATCACGTCTTTTCCTTAGTTCAGGATACCATGACTAGTCGAAGCCAAGCCTGGTGGTGCACATCTGCACTCCCAGCTCTCAGGAGACAGAGGCAGGAAGATCGTGAGTCTGAAGACAACTTGAGCTGCATAGTGGAACCCTGTCAAAAACAAAAAAGAAGTGCTAAGCCCCTCTAGTCCTCCAGCTCTAATCAATCTGGCCAAGAAAAGTCACTGGATATAAATGAGAAACGTGAAGCAAACGGAACAGGCTGGAGAAACATTGCCCAGCGTTGCTGCAAACGCATCTTGTAGCGCGAAAATGAGCAGGTCTTGGAGTGCCGTGGACTTTCCTTGTCGCCAGAGCGGCGGTCTCCCCAGGCGGCCTTGCTGACCAGTGCGCTGTCTCCAGAGGGCTTGAAGCAAATCGCTCGGCTGGACCGCTCACCCCCTCCACACACCCCCACACACCCCCTCCACACACACACACACACCCTCCATACCCCCCACACCCCCTCCACACACACCCACACCCCCTCCACAGCCCCTCCACACCCCCACACCCCTCCACACACCCTCCACACACACCCCATACCCCCTCCACACCCCCTCCATACCCCCCACACCCCCTCCACACACCCCCCACAAACCCTCCACATACCCCCCACACCCCTCCACACCCCCACCACACCCCCTCCACACCCCCACACACACACCCACACCCCCTCCACACCCCCTCCACAGCCCCCACACCCCCTCCACACCCCCTCCACAGCCCCCACACCCCCTCCACACACCCCCCACACCCTCCACACACCCCCCACACCCCTCCACACACCCTCCACACCCCCACACACACCCCCATACCCCCTCCACATCCCCTCCACACACACCCCCTCCACACCCCGTCCACACACCCCACACACACCCCCATACCCCCTCCACACCCCCTCCACACACACCCCCTCCACACCCCCTCCACACACACCCACACACCCCCTGCACACACACCCCACACCCCCTCCACACCCCCACACCCCCTCCACACCCCCACACCCCCTCACACACCCCACACCCCTTCCACACCCCCTCCACGCCCCCTCCACAGCCCCCACACCCCCTCCACACCCCCCACACCCACTCCACACCCCCACACCCCCTCCACACACCCCCACACCCCCTCCACACCTCCTCCACACACACCACCCCCCCACACACCCCCTCCACACCCCTCCACACCCCCCCACACCCCCTCCACCCCCCCACACCCCCTGGACATCCCCTCCACGACACACGCCCACCACAACAGAGGGACACGGTGATACAGCGTCCAGACACACCCCCCACACCGCCCTCGAAGCCCCCGCACAGCCCGGCAGACCCCCCTCGAAACCCTTGAAACCCGCAAGGGGGGGCTCGAACCGCCTCAAATCCCCCTCCCAAACGCGGTCGAAGGCGCCCCAAACCCCCTCCGGAAGTCCGGCAAACCCCTGGG
>NW_012287586.1:0-1856 GCF_000151885.1 Dipodomys ordii
TCATTGTCCTTAGAATTTTATGTCCATTCACTCGGTTCCCGTCTACAGTATTCGCGAATAGCCTCAGAATTATCTACGTATGGTGGATATGTCGTCTTCTCCACAACATCCTGATCCTGTGCTTAAGGTTGACGGTTACCTCTGGCAACCCATGCGCAGAGGGCGTGGCCCGACTTCCCCACGTCCCCACCTCACACAGAGGGAACGGCCACAGCCCGCGCCCAGACTGCGCTCACGCACCGAGGGCGCAGGGAGAAGGCGGGGCCACCGTCCACTTCCGCCCCCGGAGCCGCCGGGGCCGCCAGCAGCCTGCAGCTCTGCACAGGCTTCCATTCCATTATTTTTCTGTGTTTGTCCATCGTGGGGGTTGAACTCTGGGCCTGGGCGCTGTCCCTGAGCTCTTCAGCTCAAGGCGCGCACTCTACCGCTTGAGCTGAGCTTCAGCGCCACTTCTGGTTTTCAGGTGGTTTATTGGAGATAAATTTCAGGACTTTCCTGCCCTGGCTGGCTTTAAACCGGGATCCTCAGATCTCAGCCTCCTGAGTAGCTGGGATTACAGGCCTGAGCCACCAGCGTCCGGCCCATCTTGGGCTCTGCAGTAGCTAGGATTACAGGTGTGATCCATAGGTGCCCAGCCACCTTACTTTTTGAGCAAACCAAACCACCACTGTGGTGACAGTTTTGTAAGAATCACTGGGATGGGATGGGGTGTTTGGATGTGGTGCATCCCTCAAAGACCAGTGTTTTCAAGGCTTGGTCATGAGTCTGCCCTGCTATTGAGAGCTTCTGAGAGGTGTGGCCTCATGCAAGGAACTTAGATAATTGGGGGCCTCGTGAAAGGAAGTTAGATAATTGGGGACAAGCCCTGAGGGACTCCAAGCCATCTGCATGTGCCTCTCTCTGTCTCTGTTTCTCTGTCTGCCCTCTGTCTGTCTGTTTTTCTCTCTCTCTGTCTGTCTTTCTCTCTTTCTGTCTCTCTGTCTCTGTCTGTCTCTCTCTCTCTCTCTGACACTCTCTTTCTCTCAATCCTCTCTTGTCCTCAGCTGCCATAAGGTAAACAGCTCTGTTCCTCTACTCCACACACCATTCTACAATCCCTGAAACAGTAAAAGCCAAGCACCATGGACAGAAGCCTCTGCACCCATGAGCCAAAATAAACCTGCTCTCACTTTCACTCACTCATCTCAGGTACTTTGTCACAGCCACAGAAAGCTGACAGAGATGTTAGGTATAGATGAATGTAAAGGCGAAAGATCTCTGATTATACTGCTCCTTGGCCTCTGCTTTCAGTGACATATGAAAGCTATGTCAGAGTTAATAAATTGTTTAATCTGAATTAACTACTCCACAGAATTTTATATCATCTATTAGTTAAAATTTTCTTCTTTATTGTCAATAATGATCCAATGAACATCTTTGCATATACAGCTTAAACACTTTTCTATTATTTTATTTACATATTCTCTATTTTTTTCCAAAAATATCCTAAATTGGTTTGGGCTTTAGCTCAGTGATAGGGAACTTGTATACCATGAGAGGCCCCAGGTTAAATATCGAATACCAAAACATTAAAATGTTATTTTAAAGAACCTTCAGTGCTGGGCACCGGTGGCTCACAGTTGTAATCCTCACTACTCAGGAGACTGAGATTTGAGGATCATGGTTCAAAGCCAGCCTGGGCAGGACAATCTATGTGACTTTTTTTGGGGGGGGGGTCTGGTCGTCGTGGCGTATTCACCCCCGGGACTCGAGGCCTACATCCAACTCTCCGTGTCGACGTTATTACCCGGTACATGAGGTCCAACCTCCCGATTTCGGGATCTTGTTTTCCTTTATCATTCTAAAGCTGGCAGATT
>NW_012287587.1:0-1099 GCF_000151885.1 Dipodomys ordii
AAAGAAGGTGACCAGCGCCGCCTCCGTCAGCACGAAACACCAGAAATGCTCGAAGGAGATGCACCAGTCGGCGTCCACGGCGCCCCCGGGGCGCGGGCGGGGCGCGGCGGCGGCGGCGGGGCTGCGGGCCTCCCCGCCCGGCGGCCCCGCGTCCTCGTCCGCCAGGTCCTCGCACTGCAGGGAGCCCGCGCTGACCACCGAGTAGGAAGACATGGACAGGTCGTCTTTGGCTTCGTCGTCGGACGGGAGCTGGGACGGCGAGCCCTGGCCCTCGCCCCGGCCCCGCTCGGCCAGCGGCTGGCTCTCCTGGGCCACTTTGCCCCCGTGGGTGTCCCCGCCGGCCTTGGCCTGGGGGTCCCCCGCGGCGGGCGGCTGCCGCTCGGGCGTGGAGTCCGGCTGGGGCCCGGGCGGCGGCGGCGGCGGCGGCGGCGGCGGCTCCTCGTCGTCCTCCGCGGCGGCACCGGCACCGGCACCCGCCAGGCCCTGGCCGCGGGGCCCCTCCCGGGGGGGCTTCCGGCCGGCCGGGCCCGAGAACCTCTTGCCCACCTCGCCGATGCGGAGCAGGAGGCTGGCCACCGTGGCGATGGCGTGGTACAGCTCCTGCTCGGCGGGGTCCTCGCTGAACATGTTGTACAGGGTCTTGCACAGCTCGATGAACTGCTCCTGGGCGGAGGGCAGGCGGACGGGCGGAGGCTCGCGGGGCGCCGTCCCCTCCCGGCCCCCGAGGCCCCGGGGTGTCCCCGCCGGCTCTGGCCCGGCCTACCTGGTTCATTTTAGGCAGATCCTTAATCGTCTCCTTCTGAGCCTCCTTCTCCTTGGCCCACATCCGCAGATAGTGGCGGTAGTCGGGCGGGCTGGTCCCCTTCTCTGACAGGGAAGAGAGGGTCGTTTCTGGGAGGGTCCGCCGCAGCCCTGGCATTGGGGGCCTAGGGAAGGGCACGTGCTGGTGGCCGAGGGCTCCCCCACCGTCTGGGAGGGGTTGCAATGAACCAGGGGTGACCATGGGATCCCTCCCGTACCTCCTCTTTTTTCTTGGATGTCCTCATTTGCACAGCCTTCTTGCTCTTCCTGTGATAGTGCTTCTGGACAATGAGAGAAA
>NW_012287588.1:0-1186 GCF_000151885.1 Dipodomys ordii
GTCAATGATATATGGGGGAGGAGAAGGGAACCTACTCAATCTGGTTCTCTCATTAACAGAGATACTAAAAATGGTCTAAGAGGGTCTGTTACAAGGGGATCCGGGTTTGTTTTGAAGAGTCAGGATCTGGTTCCTGTTACTCATCTGTGTGTTTGCTGATTTCCAATTGCAGGGACATGATGGAATGAAAAATTAATATCCTTATTCAGAAGATGAGTTTGTTAAATGGGCTTCAGTGAGATCACATGGGACATTTTAATGAACCACAGATGGATCAAGAAAATGTGGTATATATACACAATGGAATTCTATGCCTCCATCAGAAAGAATGACATTGCCCCATTTGTTAGGAAATGGAATAACTTGGAAAAATTATATTAAGCGAAGTAAGCCAGGCCCAAAGAAACATAGGCCCCATGGTTTCCCTTATTTGCAATATCTAGTATATGTATGAGTCAAGCGGAAAAGGTCAGATAATGTGATGTCAGGAAAATGAACCCTTAGATATGTATTTTAATGTTTTTTTTTTCATTCATGTGTTTCTAACGCATTTATAAGATTATTTCTTTGTTGCCTTGTATGTCCCTCCCCCACAGTATAACCCCTGCTTTCACTATATTTGATGTCAGTATAACTTGTGGAGGAGATGGGGAAAAACAAGTCGTTTAAGGATACAGGTGGACCTGTTGCAACAATGAGAAGTACAAGTTGTCATGTCCATAACGAGCTTTACAATGTCTGTGCCCAGAGGGCGGGGGGATTGGGACTGGGTGGGGAGGGGGGAGGCTGGGAAGGGATGGGAAGGGTAAACAAAGGAGGAGGCTGCAATGCTTGGTAAGAAATGTACGCATTATCCTGCCCATGTAATTGTAACCCCTCTGTATAGTATGTTCACAAATAAAATTAAAAAAAATACTTGCGCAGAGGTTTTTGATATGGAAAAATATATACATACATATTTTATTCAGCAGCCACACTGAAACTTTTTTTTTGTCTGATACTGGGACTTGAACCTGGTATCTGATACTTAAGCTCATTGGCTGGCTCTCTACAACCTGAGCCATGCCTCCAACCCTTGAAACTCTTAATTCTCCTAGGTTTTCTACCAGTAGTAGAAACCTTTCTTCTGCCAAGGGCCATACAGATATCTATAACATCATTTACAGACCATACAAAATTATCAGTA
>NW_012287589.1:0-1286 GCF_000151885.1 Dipodomys ordii
TGGGTTGGGTCCATATCTTAGCTATGGTAAATAATTACAATAACTAGTTTATGTCTGAGTCAAGCAGAAAAGGTCAGATAACTTGATGTTAGAAGAATGAACCCCAAGATAAGTATGTGAATTTTTTTCTCTCATGCAATTGTTTCTAACATATTTATAAGATGATTTCTATGTTGCTTTGTATGTCTCTCCCCCACAGTATAACCCCTGCTTTCACTGTATTTGATGTTGGTATAATTTGTGGAGGGGAAGGGCAAAAACAAATCGTTTAACTAGGGATACAGGTGGACCCATTGCAACAATGAGATGTACAAGTTGTTATGTGGAAAAACGAACTTTACAACTTTGGTGTGTGGGGGGAGTATTGGGTGGGGGGGCTTGGGGGGAGGATGGGAAGGGGAAACAAAGAGGAGGCTACAATGCTTGATAAGAAATGTACTCGTTATCTTGCCCATGTAATTGTAACTCCTCTGTACAGTATTCTCACAATAAAAAAAAAAAGAAGTACAAGATGGGAGCTTCACACATAGCAAACATTTGCAGGTGCACATTTGATTGCAGATTTTCTGAACTGTATTCTTTAGTCTATCAAATCACTCAAGCAGGATATTCCCTTAGCCCTCCTGAGAAGAGTGACATTAGGATGTATCTGGAGAACTTGTAGGAGACTTGTCTCATGCCCACTGGTCTTTAGGATAATTACTTTGGATGGTTTTCCTTAATCCTTCTCCTTCGTGATTCTGTAAGGTGCCATATTTTGCCACTGTGTCGAATCTCTGCCTGCTTCTTTTAATTGCTTTCTGCTCCTGCTCTATAACCCTGAGGCCAGATGAGGAATTGTGATTGTCAACAATCTCCTAACTTTTCCTCAGAGACGCACTGCCATAAACAGGCCTCATCTTCAGAACACCAAAATATTGATTTCTGGTGCCAACAAATCCAGTCAGGCTTTAAGTATAATGTGTGCCTTCCTAAGTGTTGGGATATGGGAGAATTCAGTGTGCTCCACGAGGATGTGTGTGTATGAAAAGGAGGGCCATTTTTCAGGGGTACAGCAGATGTTTCTCAGATAGAAAGAAATGCAAAAGAGCTGTCAATGTTTTTTTTTAATTTTATTTTATTTTATTTGTGAACATACTGTACAGAGGGGTTACAATTACATGGGCAGGATAATGCGTACATTTCTTACCAAGCATTGCAGCCTCTCCTTTGTTTACCCTTCACATCCCTTCCCAGCCTCCCCCCCTCCCCCCCATCCCAATCCTTCTCCTTTCCCCCCTCCCCCC
>NW_012287590.1:0-1820 GCF_000151885.1 Dipodomys ordii
AGTGGGGACACAGCGGTGACACAGCTTGGGACACAGCGCAACACATTTTTTTGACACAGGGGATCACAGCGGGGGACACAGCTGGACACAGCGTGGGACAGGGCGGCAGACACAGCGAGGGACACAGCGGGACACAGCGGGGGACACAGAGGGGTACACAACGGGACACAGCGGGAAACACAGCGAGGACACAGCGGGGGACAAAGCGGGACACCACGGGACACAGTGTGACACAGTGGGACACAGTGGGGACACAGCGGGACACAGCGGGACACAGCGGGGACAGAGCAGGAGAGAGCGTGACACAGCGAGGACACATTGGGATACAGCGGGGACAAAGCGGAACTCAGCGTTGGACACAGCAGTACACAGTGGGACACACTGGGGACACAGCAGGGACACCACGGGGGACACAGCGGGACACAATGGGTCACAGCGGGGGACACAGCGGGACACAGCGTGGGACAAAGAGGAGTACACAGCGGGACACAGTGGGGAACACAGCGAGGACACAGTTGGACCCAGGGGGACACAGCGTCGATACAGCCGGGACACAGCGGGACACAGCGGGGTACACAGCTGGGGACACAATGGGACATAGCAGGGGACACAGAGAGGACACAGCGGAACACAGCGTGGGACACAGCGAGGACACAGCAGGACACAGCGGGACACAGCGGGGACTCACGGGGGGACACAGCGGGGGACAAACTGGGACACCAAGGGACACAGTGGGACACAGCGGGACACAGCGGGGACTCTGCGGGAACATAGCGGAACACAGCGGGACACAGCGTTGATACAGCGGGGACACAGCGGGACACAGCGGGGTACACAGCGAGGACACAGCGGTGGACAAAGCCGGACACCACGGGACACATTGTGACACAGTGGGACACAGCGGGGTACACAGCTGGGGACACAACGGGACACAGCAGGGGAAACAGCGATGACACAGCGGAACACAGCGTGGGACACAGCGAGGACACAGCGGGACACAGCGGGACACAGTGGGGACACAGCAGGGACACAGCGTTACACAGCAGGGTATACAGCTGGGGAAAAATAGGGACACAGTGGGGGACAAAGCGGGACACAGCGGGACACAGTGGGACACAGCGGGGCAAAGGGTGAGACACAGCGGGGAACAGAGCGGGGGACAGCGGGGAACACAGCGAGGACACAGCAGGACACAGCGGGGACACAGCGGGGATTCAGCGGGGGACAAAGCGGGACACCACGGAACACAGCGGGACACAGCAGGAAACAGGGGTGACCCTGCGGGGACACAGCGGGACACAGCGGGGGACACAGTGGGACACAGCAGGGGACACAGCGGAACACAATGGGGGACAGAGCGTGGGACACAGCGATACACAGCGTGGACAAAGCTGGACACAGGGGGGAAAACAGCGGGAGACAACGGGGACACAGCAGTGGACACAGCGGGACACAGCGGTGGACACAGCGGGACACAGCGGGGAACACAGCGGGGGACACAGCGGGACGCGGGACACAACGGGACACAGCGGGGGACACAGGTGGGACACAGCGGGACACAGCTGGGACACAGCGGGACTCAGCGGGTGACACAGCAGTACACAGCGGGACACAGCGGGAACAAAGCGGGGTACACAGCGGAACACAGCGTGGGACACAGCGAGGACACAGTGGGACACAGTGGGGACAAAGCAGGGACACAGCCGGGACACAGCGGGGGACACAGCGGGACACAACGGGACACAGCGGGGGACCACAGCAGAAACAGCTCGGGACACAGTGGGGGACACAGCGGGACACCAAGGGGAAAAACAGCGAGG
>NW_012287591.1:0-9486 GCF_000151885.1 Dipodomys ordii
ACAGCGGGGACACAGATGGATACAGCGGGGTACACAGCGGGACACAGCGGGGACACAGTGGTGACAAAGCCGGACACAGAGAGACACAGCCTGACACAGTGAGACACAGCGGGGACACAGCGGGGACACAGCGGGGAACACAGTGGGACACAGCGGGACACAGAGGGACACAGCGGGGCACACAGCGGGACACAGTGGGACACAGCGGGGGACACAGCAGGAAACAGCGGGGGACACAGCGGGAAACAGCTGGGACACAGCTGGACACAGCGGGGTACACAGTTGGACACATCGGGGTACACAACGGGAAAAAGCGGCGACAAAGCGGGGACACAGCGGGGTCACAGTGGGACACAGTGGAGGACACAGTGGGACACAGCGGGGGACACAGTGGGGGATACAGCGCGGGACAGCGGGGACATAGCGGGACACAGCGTGGACACAGCAGTGGACAGCTGGGAAAAAACGGGACACAGCGGGGGACAAAGCGGGGGACACAGCAGGTGACACAGCGGGACACAGCCAGGGACACAGCAAGGACACAGCGGGGAATCAGCAGGGACACCGCCGGACACAGTGGTGACACAGATGGACACAGCGGGGTACACATCAGGACACAGCGGGGACACAGCGAGGACACAGTGGGGACACAGCGGGTCACAGCGGGGCACACAGCGGGGCACAGCGGGGCACAGAAGGGGACAAAGCAGTACACAGCGGGACACAGCAGGACAGAGCGAGACACAGCGGGAGACACAGCGGGGAAGAGCGGGGACACACCGGGTGACAACGGGGACACAGCCGGACACAGCGGGGGACTGCGGGGACACATCGGGACAAAGCGGGACACAGCGAGGACACAGCGGACACAGCGGGACACAGCGGAACACAGCAGGGAACACAGCGGGGACACAGCGGGACACAGTGGGGACAGAGTGGGGACACAGCGGGGGACACAGAGGGACACAGTGTGGACACAGCGGTGACACAGCTGGGGACACAGCACAACACAGCAGGACACAGGAGTACACAGCGGGGGACACAGCTGGACACAGGGGGGGACACGGTGGCAGACACAGCAAGGGACACAGCGGGACACAGCGGGGGACACAGCGGGGGACACAGCGGGACACAGCGGGGACACAGCGGAGAGACAGCGGAGACAAACACGGGGACAGCGGGGACACAGCTGGAACACAGCAGGGACACAGCGGGGTACAGAGTGGGACACAACGGGACACAGCGGGACACAGCAGGGGACAAACGGGGACACAGCGGGACACAGCGGGAGAGACTGCGGGGACACAGCAGTACACAGCGGGGACACAGTGGGTGACACAGCGAGGACACAGCGGGACACAGCCTGACACAGCGGGGGACACAGCGGGGGACACAGCAGTGTACACAGCGGGACACAGGGGGGACACAGTGGGACACAGCGGGGCACAGCGGGACACAGCGGGACAAAGAGGGCACACCGCGGGGGACACAGCGGGACACAGTAGGACACAGCGGGGGACACAGCGGGAAAAATCGGGGACACAGTGTGGTACACAGTGGGACACAGCGGGGACACAGCTGGACACAGCGGGGGACAAAGCGAGACGCAGCGAGGACACAGCTGAATACAGCTGGGTACAGAGCTGGACATAGCGGGGACACAGCGGGGGTCACAGCGTGGGACACAGAGGGACAAAGCGGGGACACAGCGGGGACACAGCGGGGTACACTGCGGGACACAGCGGGGACACAGCGGGACACAGAGGGGCACAGCGGGGCACAGTGGGAAACAAAGGGCACACAGCGGGGGACACAGCGGGTCATATCAGGACACAGCGGGGGACACAGCGGGAAAAATCGGGGACACAGTGGGGACACAGTTGGGTACAGCGGGGTGCACAGCAAGACACAGCGGGGACACAGCAGTGACACAGTGGGACACAGCGGGGACACAGTGGGGACACAGCGGGGAACACACAGCGGGACACAGAGGGACACAGTGGGGCACACAGCGGGACACAGTGGGACACAGCTGGGGACACAGCAGGAAACAGCGGGGGACACAGCGGGAAACAGCGCGGACACAGCTGAACACAGCGGGGTACACAGCTGGACACATCGGGGTACACAACGGGAAAAAGCGGCGACACAGCGGGGACACAGCAGGGTCACAGCGGGACACAGCGGGGGACACAGCGGGACACAGCGGGGTCACAGCGGGACACAGCAGGGGACGCAGCAAGGACACAGCAGAGGACACAGCGGGACAGAGTGGCACACAGCGGGACACAGCAGGGGATACAGTGGGACACAGCGGGGGACAGAGCAAGGATAAAGAGGGACACAACAGGACACTACGGGAACACAGCGGGACACAGTGGGAAACATCGTGTAACAGAGCGGGGGACACAGTGGGACACAGCGGGACACAGCGGGGGACACAGCGGGACACAGCGGGACACATCGGGACACAGCGGGGCACACAGCGGGACAAAGCGGGACACAGCGGGGGACAAAGTGGGGGACACAGCAGGGAATCAGCAGGGACACACCGGGACACAGCGGGGACACAGCAGGACACAGCGGAGACACAGCTGGACACAGCGGGGTACACAGTGGGACACAGCGGGGACACAGCGAGGTCACAGCGGGGACACAGCAAGGACACAGATGGACACAGCGGGGGACACAGCGGGTCACAGTGGGGACACAACGGGACACAGCAGGACACAGCGGGGACACAGGGAGGACACAGCTGGACACAGCGGGGCACAGCGGAAGAGAGCGAGACACAGCGGGGGACACAGGGGCGGACAGCGGGAACTCACCGGGGACATAGCGGGGACACAGCGGGACACAGTGGGACACAGCGCGACACAGTGGGACACAGCGGCGGGACAGTGGGGACACAGCAGGACACAGCCGGGACACAGCGGTGGACAGCTGGGAAAAAACGGGACACAGCGGGGACACAGTGGGGGACAAATCAGGGGACACAGCAGGTGACACAGCGGGACACAGCAGGACACAGTGGGGAACACAGCGGGGGACACAGTGGGACACAGCTGGGGACACAGTGGGACACAGCAGGGGACACAGCAGGGGACACAGCGGGGGACACAGCGGGACACAGCGGGGGACACAGGGAGGACACAGTGAGACAGAGCGGGACAAGGCGGGGACAAAGCGGGGGACATATTGCAGGACACAGCTGGAACAGAGCGGGGACAAAGCGGGACACAGCAGGAAAACAGAGGGGACACAGCGGGGGACACAGGCGGACACAGGGGGGACACAGCGCGGGGCAGGGGGGACACACCGGGGGACAGCAGGGACACACCGGGGACACAGCGGGGACACAGCAGGGGACACAGCGGGACAACGCGGGACACAGAGGGGGACAAAGCGGGACACCACGGAACACAGCGGGACACAGCGGGAAACAGAGGTGGCCCTGCGGGGACACAGCGGGACACAGTGGGGGGATACAGCGGAACACAGTGGGGGACAGAGCGTGGGACACAGTGAGACACAGCGGGGACAAAGCTAGACACAGCGGGGTATACACAGCGGAACACAGCGGGGCCACAGCGGGGACACACCGGGACACTGAGGGTCACAGCAGGAACACAGCTGGACACAGCGGGACACAGCAGGACACAGCAGGAGACACAGCGGGAAACAGCGGGGGGCACACCGAGGACACAGCGGGACACAGCGGGAGACACAGCATGGGACAGAGAGGGACACAGCGGGACACAGTAGGACACAGCAGGAGACACAGCGGGAAACAGCGGGGGACACAGCGAGGACACAGCGGGACACAGTGGGGCACACAGTGAGGACACAGAGGGACACAGTGGGGGAAAAAGCATGACACAGCGGGGACACAGCAGTGTAGACAGCGGGACACAGCGGGGGACACAGCGGGACACAGCAGGGGACACAGCGGGGGACACAGCGGGACACAGTGGGACACAGGTGGGGACACTGGGGGGACACAGCGGGACACAGTGGGGACACAGCGGGACTCAGCGGGGGACACAGCAGAATACAGAGGGACACAGCGGAGGAAAGTGCGGAACATTTCGAGGGACACTGGGAGGACACAGCGGGACACAGCGGTGACACAGCGGGACATAGCGGGGGACAGAGCGGGACAAAGCGGGGGACACAGGGAGGACACAGTGGGACACAGCTGGGACACAGCGGGACATAGCGGGGGACAAAACGGGACAGCACGGGACACAGCGGGACACAGCGGGATGGAGCGGGGACCCTGCGGGGACACAGCGGGGGACACAGCGGGGGACACAGCGGGGACACAGCGGGGCACAGCGTGGGACATAGCGAGGACACAGCGGGACACAGCGGGAGACACAGCGAGGACACAGCGGGACACAGCCGGGGAAAAAGCGGGACACAGCGGGGACACAGCAGTGTAGACAGCGGGACACAGCGGGGACACAGCGGGACTCAGGGGGGACACAGCAGAATACAGCAGGACACAGCGGGGACACAGCAGGGACACAGCAGGACACAGTGGGACACAGCAGGGTCACAGCGGGACACAGAGGGGGACACAGAGGGGTACACAGCGGGACACAGTGGGGAACACAGCGAGGACACAGAGGGACCCAGCGGGACACAGCGTTGATAGAGCGATGACACAGCGGGACAGAGCGGGGACACAGCGGGACTCCACAGGGACACAGCAGTACACAGTGGGACACAGCGTGGACACAGCAGGGACACAGCGGGGGACACAGCAGAACACAGCGGGACACAGTGGGGGACACAGCAGGACACAGAGGGGGACACAGAGGGGTACACAGCGGGACACAACGGGGAACACAGCGAGGACACAGCGGGACCCAGCGGGACACATTGTCGATACAGCTGGAACACAACGGGACACAGCGGGGTACACAGCTGGGGCACAACGGGATACATCGGGGGACACAGCGAGGACCCAGCGGAACACAGCGTGGGACACAACGAGGACACAGCGGGACACAGCGGGGGAAAAGGCGGGACACAGCGGGGACACAGCAGTGGACACAGCGGGACACAGGGGGGACACAGCGGGACACAGCAGGAGACACAGCGGTGGACACAGCAGGACACATTGGGACACAGCGGGGGACACAGGTGGGACACAGCGGGACACAGCTGGGACAAAGCGGGACACAGAGGGGGACACAGAGGGGTACTCAGCGGGACAAAGTGGGGAACACAGCGAGGACACAGCGGGACCCAGCAGGACACAGCGTCGATACAGTGGGGACACAGTGTTACACAGCGGGGTACACGGCTGAGGACACAACGGGACACAGTGGGGGACACAGCGGGACACAGTGGGACACAGCGGGGACAAAGCGTGAGACACAGCGAGGGACAGAGCGGGAGACAGCGGGGGACACAGTGAGGACGCACGGGACACAGCGGGGACACAGCGGGGACTCAGCGGGGGACACAGCTGGGGACAAAGCGGAACACCATGGAACACAGCGGGACACAGTGGGAAACAGCGGTGACCCTGCGGGGACACAGCGGGACACAGAGGGGGACACAGCGGGACACAGCGGGACACAGAAGGAGACACAGCGGAACACAGTGGGGGACAGAGCATGGGACACAGCGAGACACAGCTGGGACAAAGCTGGACACAGCGGCGTACACAGAGGGACACAGCCGGGATACAGCCGGGACACAGCGGGACACTGCGGGTCACAGCAGGGACAGAGCGGGGGACACAGCGGGACACCAGGGGGATACAGCAGTGGACACAGTGGGACAAGGCAAGGACACAGCGGGACACAGCGGGGGACACAGTGGGACACAGCGGGACACAGTGGGGGACACGCGAGGACACAGTGGGACACAGCGGGGGACACAGCGGGACACAGCGGGGACACTGTAGTCGACACAGAGGGACACAGCGCGGGACACAACGGGACACAGCGGGACACAGCGGGACACAGCGGGGACCACATGGGGGACGAAGCGGGACACAGCGGGGGACACACCGAGTACACACCGGGACACAGCGTGGACACAGCGGGACTCAGTGGGGGACACAGCGGGGGACACAGCGGGACACAGCGGGGGACAAAGCAGCACACAGCGGGACACAGCGGGGGACACAGCGGTACACAGCGGGGGACACAGCGGGACACAGTGGGGAACACAGCGAGCACACAGCAGGACCCAGCGGGACACAGCGTCGATACAGCTGGGACACAGCGGGACAAAGCGGGGTAAACAACTGGGGACACAACGGGACACAGTAGGGGACAAAGCGGGACACAGCAGGATACAGGGGGACACAGCGTGGGCAAAGCAGGGGACAAGGTGTATACAGAGCGGGACACAGCGGGAGACACAGCGATGACACAGCGGGACACAGTGGGGACACAGCGAGACTCAGTGGGGGACCCAGCGGGGGACAGGGCGGGACACCACGGGACACAGCGGGACACAGCGGGGACACTGCGGGGACACAGCGGGAGACACTGCGGGACACAGCGGGGGACAAAGCTGGGGAAACAGCGGGAAACAGCAAGACACACAGGGACACAACGGGGGACACAGCGGGGGACACAGTGAGGACACAGCGGGACACAGTGGGGTCACAGCGAGGCTCAGTGGGGTACACAGCGAGGACACAGCAGGACACTGCGGGAGACACAGGGAGGATACAGCGGGATACAGGGGAACACAGTGGGACACAGCAGGGACACAGCAGGGGACACAGGGGGACAAATCGGGACACAGCGGTGGACACAGCGACGACACAGCAGGACACAGCGGGACACAGCGGGACACAGCGGGACACAGCAGGGACACAGCGGGGGACACAGCAGGACACAGAGGGGGACAGAGCAGGGGACACAGCGGGACACAGAGGGGACACAGCGGGACACAGCGGGACACATTATAGACACAGCAGGACACAGCGGGACACAGCGAGGACACAGCGGGACACAGCGTGGGACACAGCAGGACATAGCGGGGACACAGTAGTCGACACAAAGGGACACAGCGAGGGACACAGCGGGACACAGCGGGGAACATAGCAGGGGACAGAGCGGGACAGAGCGGGACACAGCGGGGACCACATGGGGGACAAAGAGGGACACAGCGGGGGATACAGCGAGTACACACCGGGACACAGCGGGGACACAGCAGGACTCAGCGGGGGACACAGTGGGACACAGCGTGAAACAGCGGTGACACAGCAGGGACACAGCAGGAGACAAAGCGGCACACAGCTGGGGACACAGGGGGGACAAAGCGGGACACAGCGGGAGACACAGCGAAGACACAGCAGGACACAGCGGAGGACAGAGCAGGAGACAGCGGGGGGCACAGCGAGGACGCAGCAGGACACAGCGGGGACACAGCGGGGAATCAGCGGGGGACACAGCAGGGGACAAAGTGGGAAACCACGGAACACAGCGGGACACAGCAGGAAACAGCGGTGACCCTGCGGGGACACAGCGGGACACAGCAGGGGACACAGCGGAATACAGCTGGGGACACAGGGGGGACGAAGCGGGACACAGCGGGGGACACAGCGACAACACACCAGGACACAGCGGGGACACAGCGGGACTCAGCAGGGTCACAGTGGGACACAGCGGGACACAGCGGGACACAGCGGGACACAGCGGGGACACAGCAGGGACACAGCGGGGGACACAGCAGGACACAGCGGGAGACACAGCGGGGGACACAGCGGGACACAACGGGGAACACAGCGAGGACACAGCGGGACCCAGCCGGACACAGTGTTGATACAGTGGGGACACAGTGTTACACAGCGGGGTACACGGCTGAGGACACAACGGGACACAGTGGGGGACACAGCGGGACACAGTGGGACACAGCGGGGACAAAGCGTGAGACACAGCGGGGGACAGAGCGGGAGACAGCGGGGGACACAGTGAGGATGCACGGGACACAGCGGGGACACAGCGGGGACTCAGCGGGGGACACAGCGGGGAAACAGCGGGACACAGCGGGGGACACAGCGGGACACAGCGGGACACAGCAGGAGACACAGCGGAACACAGTGGGGGACAGAGCATGGGACACAGCGAGACACAGCTGGGACAAAGCTGGACACAGCGGCGTACACAGCGGGACACAACCGGGATACAGCCGGGACACAGCGGGACACAGCGGGTCACAGCAGGGACACAGCGTGACACTGAGGGACACAGCCGGACACAGCTGGGGACCCAGCGAGGACACAGCGGGGACAAAGCGTGAGACACAGCAGGGGACAGAGCGGGACACAGCGGGGTACACAGGGAGGACCCAGCGGGACCCAGCGGGGAGACAGCAGGGAATCAGCGGGGGACACCGAGGGACAAAGTGGGACACTAGGAACACAGCGGGACACAGCGGGAAACAGCGGTGACCCTGCGGGGACACAGCGGTACACAGCGGGACACAGCAGGAGACACAGCGGAACACAGTGGGGGACAGAGCATGGGACACAGCGAGACACAACGGGGACAAAGCTGGACATAGCAGCGTACACAGCGGGACACAGCCAAGATACAGCCGGGACACAGCGAGACACAGCGTGTCACAGCAGGGACACAGCGGGACACAGCGGGACACAGCGGGGGAAATAGCGGGACACAGCGGGGACACAGCAGTGGACACAGCGGGACACAGCAAGGACAAAGCAGGACACAGCAGGACACAGCGAGGGAAACAGTGGGACCCAGCGGGACCCAGCGGGGGACACAGCGGGACACAGCGTGGGACACAGCGAGGAAACAGAGGGACACAGCGGGGGACACTGCGAGGACACAGCGGGACACAGCGGGGGACACAGCGGGACACAGCGGGGGACACAGCGGTACAGAGCGGGGGAAACAGCGGGGGTCACAGCGGGAAACAGCCAGGAACACAGCGAAGACACAGCGGAACCCAGCAGGACACAGCGTCAATACAGTGGGGACACAGCGGCACACATCGGGGTACACAGCTGGGGACAAATTGGGACACAGTGGGGTACACAGCGGAACACCACGGGACACAGCGTGATACAGCGGGGACAAAGCGGGAGACACAGTGGGGGACAGAGCAGGACACAGCGGGGGGCACACCGAGGACACAGTGGGAAAGCGCTGGAGACACAGCGGGACAAAGCGGGGACACAGTAGTCGACACAGAGGGACACAGCGGGGGACACAGCGGGACACAGCGGGGGACATAGCGGGGGACACAGCGGGACACAACGGGACACAGCGGGAAAGAGCGGGACACAGCGGGACACAGTGGGACATAGCGGGGGACAAAACAGGACACAGCGGGGGACACAGAGAGGACACAGCGGGACACTGCGGGAGACACAGCGAGGATACAGCGGGATACAGGGGAACACAGCGGGACACAGCAGGGACACAGAGGGGACACAGAGGCACACAGCTGGGGACACAGGGGGGACAAAGCGGGACACAGCGG
>NW_012287592.1:0-2543 GCF_000151885.1 Dipodomys ordii
ACACCACGGTACACAGCGGACACAGCAGGGACACAGCGAGGACCCAGTGGGACACAGCAGGGGACACAGTGAGGACACAGCGGGAAAGAGCTGGAGACACAGCGGGACAAAGAGGGGACACAGTAGTCGACACAGAGTGTAACAGCGGGGGACACAGCGGGACACAGCGGGGGACATAGCGGGGGACATCGCGGGACACAACGGGACACAACGGGAAAGAGCGGGACACAGCGGGACACAGTGGGACATAGCGGGGGACAAAGCAGGACATAGCGGGGGACACAGCGAGGACACAGCGGGACACTGCGGGAGACACAGTGAGGATACAGCGGGATAGAGCGGAACACAGCGCGACACAGCAGGGACACAGAGGGGACAAAGCGGCACACAGCTGGGGATACGGGGGACAAAGCGGGACACAGCGGGAGACACAGCGACGACACAGCAGGACACAGCGGAAGACAGAGCAGGAGACAGCGGGGGACACAGCGAGGACGCAGCAGGACACAGCGGGGACACAGCGAGGACTCAGTGGGGGACACAGCAGGGGATAAAGTGGGAAACCATGGAACACAGCGGGACACAGCGGGAAACAGCGGTGACCCTGTGGGGACACAGCGGGACACAGCGGGGGACACAGCGGGACACAGCAGGACACAGCAGGGACAAAGCGGGACTCAGCAGGGTCACAGTGGGACACAGCGGGACATAGCGGGACACAGCGGGGACACAGCAGGGACACCACGGGGGAGACAGCAGGACACAACGGGAGACACAGCGGGGGACACAGCGAGGACACAGCAGGACCCAGTGGGACACAGCGTTGATACAGCGGGGACACAGTGTTACACAGCGGGGTACACGGCTGAGGACACAACGGGACACAGTGGAGGACACAGCGGGACACAGCGGGACACAGTGGGACACAGTAGGGGAGAGAGCATGGGACACAGCGAGACACAGCTGGGACAAAGCTGGACACAGCGGCGTACACAGAGGGACACAGCCGGGATACAGCCGGGACACAGCGGGACACAGCGGGTCACAGCAGGGACACAGTGTGGCACAGCGGGACACAGCGGGACTCCACGGAACACAGCGGGACACAGCGGGAAACAGCGGTGACCCTGCGGGGACACAGCTGGACACAGCGGGGAACACAGCAACGACACAGCAGGACACAGCGGGGACCCAGCGGGACCCAGCGGGACACAGTGTCAATACAACTGGGACACAGCGGAACAAATTGGGGTACACAGGTGGGGACACAACGGGACACACTGTGGGACAAAGCAGGACACAGCGGGATACTGGGGTACACAGCGGGGACATAGCGGGGGACAAGGGGGATACAGAGAGGGACACAGCGGGGACACAGCAAGGACACAGCGGGACACAGTGGGGACACAGCGAGACTCAGTGGGAGAGAAGTGGGGGACAGGGCGGGACACCACGGGACACAGTGGGACACAGCAGGGACACAGCGAGGACACAGCGGGACACAGCAGGGGACACAGCAAGGAAACAGTGGGAAAGAGCTGGAGACACAGCGGGCCAAAGCGGGGACACAGTAGTCGACACAGAGGGACACAGCGGGGGACACAGCGGGACACAGCGGGGGACATAGCGGGGAACACAGCGGGACACAACGGGACACAGCGGGAAAGAGCGGGACACAGCGGGACACAGTGGGACATAGCGGGGGACAAAGCAGGACATAGCAGGGGACACAGCGAGGACACAGCGGGACACTGCGGGAGACACAGCGAGGATACAGCAGGATACAGCGGAACACAGACGGACACAGCAGGGACACAGAGGGGACACAGAGGCACACAGCTGGGGACACGGGGGGATGAAGCGGGACACAGCGGGGGACGCAGCGACGACACAGCAGGACACAGCGAGGACGCTGCGGGACACAGCGTGGACACAGCGGGGACTCAGAGGGGGTCACAGCGGGGGACAAAGCGGGACACCACGGAACACAGCGGGACACAGCGGGAAACAGCGGTGACCCTGCGGGGACAAGCGGGACACAGCTGGGTACACAGGGGGGACAAAGCGGGACACAGAGGGGGACACAGGCGGACTCAGCAGGATCACAGCCGGGCACAGCAGGACACAGCGGGACACAGCGGGACACAGCGGGGACACATCAGGGACACGGCGGGGGACACAGCGGGACACAGCGGGCCGCAGCGGGGGACACAGCTGGACCCAGCGATACACAGCGGGACACAGCGTCAATACAGCGGGGACACAGTGTTACACAGCAGGGTACACAGCTGAGGACACAACGGGACACAGTGGGGGACATAGCGGGACACAGCGGGACACAGTGGGACACAGTGGGGACAAAGCGTGAGACACAGCAGGGGACAGAGCGGGAGACAGCGGGGGACACAGCGAGGATGCAGCGGGACACAGCGGGGACACAGCGGGGACTCAGCGAGAGACACAACAGGGGACAAAGCGGGACACCACGGAACACAGTGGGACACAGCGGAAAAAAGCGGTGACCTCTGTGGGACACAGCGGGA
>NW_012287593.1:0-1870 GCF_000151885.1 Dipodomys ordii
GAGCGGCACACAGCTGGGGACACAAGGGGAACAAAGCGGGACACAGTGGGGGACACAGCGACGACACAGCAGGACACAGCGGAGACACAGCGGGACTCAGCAGGGTCACAGCGGGACACAGCGGGACACAGCGGGACACAGCGGAGACACAGCAGGGACATAGCGGGGGACACAGCGGGACACAGCGGGACACAGCGGAGGACAGAGCAGGACACAGCGGGGGAAACAGCGGGGGACACAGCGGGACACACCGTGAACAAAGCGAGGACACAGCAGGACCCTGTGGGATACAGCGTCGATACAGCGGGGACACAGTCTTACACAGCGGGGTACACAGCTGAGGACACAATGGGACACAGTGGGGGACACAGCGGGACACAGCCGGGATACAGCGGGACTCAGCAGGGTCACAGCGGAACACAGCAGGACACAGCGGAACACAGCGGGACACAGCAGTGGACACAGCGAGGACACAACGGGAAAGAGCTGGAGACACAGCGGGACACAGCAGGGACACAGTAGTCGACACAGAGGGACACAGTGGGGGACATAGCGGGGGACACCGCGGGACACAATGGGACACAGCGGGAAAGAGCGGGACACAGCGGGACACAGTGGGACATAGCGGGGGACAAAGGAGGACACAGCGGGGGACACAGCGAGGACACAGCGGGACATTGCGGGAGACACAGCGAGGATATAGCAGGATACAGCGGAACACAGCGGGACACAGCAGGGACACAGAGGGGACACAGCGGCACACAGCTGGGGACACAGGGGGGACAAAGCGGGACACAGCGGGGGACACAGCGACGACACAGCAGGACACAGCGGGGACACAGCGGGACTCAGCAGGGTCACAGCGGGACACAGCGGGACACAGCGGGACACAGCCGGGACAAAGCAGGGACACAGTGGGGGACACAGGGGGACACAGGGGGACACAGCGGGGGACACAGCAGGACACAGCAGGTGACACAGCGGGGGACACAGCGGGACACAACGGGGAACACAGCAAGGACACAGCGGGGTACAGAGCGGGACACAGGGGCGACAAAGCGAGGACACAGCAGGACATAGTGGAGACACAGCAGGGACTCAGCGGGGGAAACAGCGGGGGACAAGATGGTACACCACGGAACACAGCGGGGGACACAGCGGGACACAACGGGGAACACAGCGTGGACACAGCGGGACCCAGTGGGACACAGCGTCAATACAGTGGGGACACAGTGTTACACAGCGGGGTACACAGCTGAGGACACAACGGGACACAGTGGGGGACACAGCGGGACACAGCGGGACACAGTGGGACACAAAGGGGACAAAGCGTGAGACACAGTGGGGGACAGAGCAGGACACAGCGGGGTACACAGGGAGGACACAACCGGGATACAGCCGGGACACAGCGGGACACAGCGGGTCACAGCAGGGACACAGCGGGACACAGCAGGACACAGCGGGATACAGCTGGGAACACAGCGAGGACACAGCGCGACACAGCGGGGGACACAGTGGGACACAGCGGGGACACAGCAGGGAACACAGCGGGACATAGTGGGGAATACAGCGAGGACACAGCGGGACCCAGCGGGACCCATCGTCGATACAGCTGGGACACAGCGGGACATAGCGGGGTACACAGCTGGGGATACAATGGGACACAGTGGGGGACTAAGCGGGGGGACAAGGGGGATATAGAGCGGGACATAGTGGGGGACACATCCGAGGACACAGCGGGACACAGTGGGGGACACAGTTTAGACTCAGTGGGGGGACACAGCGGTGGACAGGGCGAGACACCTCGGGGACACAGCCGGGACACAGCCAGGTTCACTGCGGGACACAGCAAGGACACAGTGGGGACACA
>NW_012287594.1:0-15031 GCF_000151885.1 Dipodomys ordii
CGAGGACACAGCGGGACACTGCTTGAGACACAGCGAGGATACAGCAGGATACAGCGGAACACAGCGGGACACAGTAGGGACACAGAGGGGACACAACGGCACACAGCTGGGGACACTGGGGGGACAAAGCGGGACACAGCGGGGGAGACAGCGACGACACAGCAGGACACCGCAGGGACAAAGCGGGACTCAGCAGGGTCACAGCGGGACACAGCGGGACACAGCGGGACACATCAGGACACAGCGGAGACACAGCAGGGACACAGCGGGGGACACAGCGGCACACAGCCGGGGACACAGCGGTACACAGCTGGGGACACAGCGAGGACAAAGCGGGACACTGCGGGAGACACAGCGAGGATACAGCGGGATACAGCGGAACACAGCGGGACACAGCAGGGACACAGAGGGGACACAGCTGCACACAGTTGGGGACACAGGGGGGACAAAGCGGGACAAAGCGGGGGACACAGCGACGACACAGCAGGACACAGCGGGGACACAGCGGGACTCAGCAGGGTCACAGCGGGACACAGCGGGACACAGCGGGACACAGCGGGGACACAGCAGGGACACAGTGGGGGACACAGGGGGACACAGGGGGACACAGCGGGGGACACAGCAGGACACAGCGGGGGACAGAGCGGGGGACACAGCGGGACACAGCGGGGACACAGCGGGACACAGCGGGGATATTGGGGGAACAAAGCAGGGGACACAATGGGGGACACAGCGGGACACAGCAGGACACAGCGGGACCCAGCGGGGGACAGAGCGAGGACAGAGCGGGTCACTGCAGGACACAGCGGGACCCAGCAGGAGACAGCTTCGATACAGCTGGGATACAGCAGGACAAAGCAGGGTATACAGCTGGGGACACAACGGGACACAGTGGGGGACAAAGCGGGGGACAAGGGGGATACAGAGCAGGACACAGCGGGGGAAACAGCGAGGACACAGCGGGACACAGTGGGGACACAGCGAGACTCAGTGAGGGACACAGCGGGGGAAAGGGCTGGACACCACGGGACACTGCGGGACACAGCAGGGACACTGCGGTGACACAGTGGGACACAACGAGGGACACTGTGGAACACAGCGGGGGACAAAGCTGGGGACACAGCGGGACACAGCGGGGACACAGCAAGACACCGAGGGACACAACGGGGGACACAGCGGGACACAGCGGGGGACACAGTGAGGACACAGCGGGACACAGTGGGGACACAGCGAGACTCAGTCGGGGACACAGTGGGGGACAGGGCGGGACACCACGGGACACAGCGAAGACACAGCAGGACACAGCTGGACACAGCGGGACACAGCGGGACACAGCAGGACACAGCGGAGACACAGCAGGGACACAGCGGGGGACACAGCGGCACACAGCCGGGGACACAGCGGTACACAGCGGGGGACACAGCGAGGACACAGCGGGACACTGCGGGAGACACAGCGAGGATACAGCGGGATACAGCGGAACACAGCGGGACACAGCAGGGACACAGAGGGGACACAGCGGCACACAGCTGGGAACACATGGGGGACAAAGCAGGACACAGCGGGGGACACAGCGACGACACAGCAGGACACAGCGGGGACACAGCGGGACTCAGAAGGGTCACAGCGGGACACAGCGGGACACAGCGGGACACAGCGGGGACACAGCAGGGACACAGTGGGGGACACAGGGGGACACAGGGGGACACAGCGGGGGACACAGCAGGACACAGCGGGGGACAGAGCGGGGGACACAGCGGGACACAGCGGGGACACAGTGGGACACAGCGGGGATACTGGGGGAACAAAGCAGGGGACACAATGGGGGACACAGCGGGACACAGCGGGACACAGCGGGGGACAGAGCGAGGACAGAGCGGGTCACTGCAGGACACAGCGGGACCCAGCAGGAGACAGCTTCGATACAGCTGGGATACAGCAGGACAAAGCAGGGTACACAGATGGGGACACAACGGGACACAGTGGGGGACAAAGCGGGGGACAAGGGGGATACAGAACAGGACACAGCGGGGGAAACAGCGAGGACACAGCGGGACACAGTGGGGACACAGCGAGACTCAGTGAGGGACACAGCGGGGGACAGGGCTGGACACCACGGGACACTGCGGGACACAGCAGGGACACTGCGGTGACACAGTGGGACACAGCGAGGGACACTGTGGAACACAGCGGGGGACAAAGCTGGGGACACAGCGGGACACAGCGGGGACACAGCAAGACACCGAGGGACACAACGGGGGACACAGTGGGACACAGCGGGGGACACAGTGAGGACACAGCGGGACACAGTGGAGACACAGCGAGACTCAGTGGGGGACACAGTGGGGGACAGGGCGGGACACCACGGGACACAGCGAAGACACAGCAGGACACAGCTGGACACAGCGAGGACACAGCAGGGACACAGCAGGGACACAGCGAGACACAGCGTGGGACAGAGTTGGACACAGCGGGAGACACAGCGGGGGACATAGCAGGACACAGCGGGGTACACATCGGGACACAGCGGGAGACACAGCAGGACACAGCAGGGGACAGAGCGGGGGACACAGCGGGACACAGCGGGGACACAGCGGGACACAGCAGGACACATCAAGGACACATAGGGACACAGCGGGAAACAGCGTGGACACAGCGGGACACAGTGTGGGACACAGCGGGACACAGCGGGGACACAGTAGTCGACACAGAGGGACACAGCGGGGGACACAGCGGGACACAGTGGGGGACATAGCGGGGGACACAGCGGGGAACACATGGGGGACAAAGCGGGACACAGCGGAGGACACAGCGAGTACACACCGTGACACAGTGGGGACACAGCAGGACTCAGCGGGGGACACAGCGGGACACAGCGGGACACAGCAGGAAAGAGCGGTGACGCAGCCGGGACACAGCGGGGGACAAAGTGGCACACAGCGGGACACAGCTGGGCACACAGCGGGACACAGCGGGGGACACAGCGGGGGACACAGCGGGACACATTGGGGAACACAGCGAGGACACAGCGGGACACAGCGGGACACAGCGTCGATACAGCGGTGACACAGCAAGGACACAGCGGGGGACAAAGTGGCACACAGCGGGACACAGCGGGGGACACAGCGGGGGACACAGCGGGGGACACAGCAAGACACCGAGGGACACAAGGGGGGACACAGCGGGACACAGCGGGGGACACAGTGAGGACACAGCGGGACACTGTGGGGACACAGCGAGACTCAGTGGGGGACACAGCGGGGGACAGGGCGGGACACCACGGGACACAGCGAGGACACACAGGACACAACTGGACACAGCAGGACACAGCGAGGACACAGCAGGGACACAGCGGGGACACAGCAGGGACACAGCGGGACACAGCGTGGGACAAAGTGGGACACAGCGGGAGACACAGCGGGGGACACAACGGGACACAGTGGGGGACAAAGGGGGACACAGCGGGATACAGGGGTACTCAGCGGTGACAAAGCGGGGGACAAGGGGGATACAGAGCGGGACACAGTGGGGGACACAGTGAGGACACAGCGGGACAGAGTGGGGACACAGCGAGACTCAGTGGGGGACACAGCGGGGGACAGGGCAGGACACCACGGGACACAGCAGGACACAGCGGGGACACAGCGAGACTCAGTGGGGGACACAGCGGGGGACAGGCCGGGACACTTCGGGACACAGCGGGACACAGCAGGGACACAGCGAGGACACAGCGGGACACAGCAGGGGACAAAGCGAAGACACAGTGGGAAAGAGCTGAAGACACAGCGGGACACAGCGCGCACACAGTAGTCGACACAGCGGGACAGAGCGGGGGACAGAGCGGTACACAGCGGGGGACACAGCGAGGACACAGCGGGACACTGTGGGAGACACAGCGAGCATACAGCATGATACAGCAGCACACAGCGGGACACAGCAGGGACACAGAGGGGACACAGCGGCACACAGCTGGGGACACAGGGGGGACAAAGCGGGACACAGCTGGGGACACAGCGACGACACAGCAGGACACAGCGGGGACACAGCGGGACTCAGCAGGGTGACAGCGGGACACAGCGGGACATAGCGGGACACAGCGGGACACAGCGGCACACAGCCGGGGACACAGCAGTACACAGGGGGCGACACAGCGAGGACAAGCGGGACACTGCGGGAGACACAGCGAGGATACAGCAGGATACAGCAGAACACAGCGGGACACAGCAGGGACACAGAGGGGACACAGGGGCACAAAGCTGGGGACACAGGGGGGACAAAACGGGACACAGCGGGGGACACAGCGACGACACAGCAGGACACAGCGGAGACACAGCGGGACTCAGCAGGGTCACAGCGGGACACAGCGGGACACAGCGGGACACAGCAGGGAAACAGCGGAGACACAGCAGGGACACAGCGGGGGACAGAGCAGGACACAGCAGGGGACACAGCAGGGGACACAGCGGGACACAACGTGAACACAGCGAGGACACAGCGGGACCCAGTGGGACACAGCGTCGATACAGCGAGACACAGTCTTACACAGCGGGGTACCCAGCTGAGGACACAACGGGACACAGTTTGGGACACAGCGGGACACAGTGGGGATACCTCGGGACTCAGCAGTGTCACAGCGGGACACAGCAGGACACAGCAGGACAAAGCGGGACACAGCAGTGGACACAGCGAGGACACAGCGGGAAAGAGCTGGAGACACAGCGGGACACAGCGGAGACACAGTAGTCGACACAGAGGGACACAGCGGGGGACACAGTGGGACACAGTGGGGGACATAGCGGGGGACACAGCGGGACACAACGGGACACAGCGGGAAAGAGTGGGACACTGCGGGAACGAGCGGGACACAATGGGACATAGCGGGGGACAAAGCAGGACACAGCGGGGGACACAGCGAGGACACAGCGGGACATTGCGGGAGACACAGCGAGGATACAGCGGGATACAGCGGAACACAGCGGGACACAGCAGGGACACAGAGGGGACACAGCGGCACACAGCTGGGGACACAGGGGGGACAAAGCGGGACACAGCGGGGGACACAGCGACGACACAGCAGGACACAGCGGGGACACAGTGGGACTCAGCAGGGTCACAGCGGGAAACAGCGGGACACAGCGGGACACAGCGGGACACAGCGGGGACACAGCAGGGACACAGTGGGGGACACAGGGGGACACAGGGGGACACAGTGGGGGACACAGCAGGACACAGCAGGTGACACAGCGGGGGACACAGCGGGACACAACGGGGAACACAGCAAGGACACAGCGGGGTACAGAGCGGGACACAGGGGCGACAAAGCGAGGACACAGCAGGACATAGCGGAGACACAGCAGGGACTCAGCGGGGGACACAGCGGGGGACAAGATGGTACACCACGGAACACAGCGGGGGACACAGCGTGGACACAGCGGGACCCAGTGGGACACAGCGTCGATACAGTGGGGACACAGTGTTACACAGCGGGGTACACAGCTGAGGACACAACGGGACACAGTGGGGGACACAGCGGGACACAGCGGGACACAGTGGGACACAAAGGGGACAAAGCGTGAGACACAGTGGGGGACAGAGCAGGACACAGCGGGGTACACAGGGAGGACACAACCGGGATACAGCCGGGACACAGCGGGACACAGCGGGTCACAGCAGGGACACAGCGGGACACAGCAGGACACAGCGGGATACAGCTGGGAACACAGCGAGGACACAGCGGGACACAGCGGGGGACACAGCGGGACACAGCGGGGACACAGCAGGGAACACAGCGGGACACAGTGGGGAACACAGCGAGGACACAGCGGGACCCAGCGGGACACAGCGTCAATACAGCTGGGACACAGCGGGACAAAGCGGGGTACACAGCTGGGGACACAACGGGACACAGTGGGGGACAAAGCGGGGGACAAGGGGGATACAGAGCGGGACACAGCGGGGGACACAGAGAGGACACAGCGGCACACAGTGGGGACACAGTGAGACTCAGTGGGGGACACAGCGGTGGACAGAGCGAGACACCACGGGACACAGCGGGACACAGCAGGGTCACAACGGGACACAGCAGGACACAGCGGGACACAGCGGGACACAGCGGGGACACAGCAGGGACACTGCGGGGGACACAGTGGGATACAGCGGGGGACACAGCGGGACAGAACGGGGAACACATCGAGCACCCAGCGGGACCCAGCGGGACACAGCGTCGATACAGCAGGGACACAGTGATACACAGCGGGGTACACGGCTGAGGACACAACGGGACACAGTGGGGGACACAGCGGGACACAGCGGGACACAGTGGGACACAGCGGGGACAAAGCGTGAGACATAGCGGGGGACAGAGCGGGAGATTGCGGGGGACACAGCGATGACGCAGCGGGACACAGCGGGGACACAGCTGGGACTCAGCGGGGGACACAGCAGGGGACAAAGCGGAACACCACTGAACATAGCGGTACACAGAGGGAAACAGTGGTGACCCTGCGGGGACACAGCGGGACACAGCGGGGGACACAGCGGGGGACATAGCGGGACACAGCGGGACACAACAAGAGACACAGCGGAACACAGTGGGGGACAGAGCGTGGGACACAGCGAGACACAGCGGGGACAAAGCTGGACACAGCGGTATACACAGCGAGACACAGCCGGGATACAGCCGGGACACAGCGGGACACAACAGGACACAGCGGGATACAGCTGGGAACACAGCGAGGACACAGCGGGACACAGCAGGGGACACAGCGGGACACAGCGGGGACACAGAAGTGGACACAGCGGGACACAGCAAGGCCACAGCGGGACACAGCGGGACACAGAAGGACACAGCAGGTGACACAGTGGGGGACACAGCGGGACACAACGGGGAACACAGTAAGGACACAGCGGGGTACAGAGCGGGACACAGGGGCGACAAAGCGAGGACACAGCAGGACATAGCGGAGACACAGCAGGGACTCAGCGGGGGACACAGCGGGGGGACAAGACGGTACACCACGGAAGACAGCGGGGGACACAGCGGGACACAACGGGGAACACAGTGTGGACACAGCGGGACCCAGTGGGACACAGCGTCGATACAGTGGGGACACAGTGTTACACAGCGGGGTACACAGCTGAGGACACAACGGGACACAGTGGGGGACACAGCGGGACACAGCGGGACACAGTGGGACACAAAGGGGACAAAGGGTGAGACACAGCGGGGGACAGAGCGGGACACAGCGGGGTACACAGGGAGGACACAACCGGGATACAGCCGGGACACAGCGGGACACAGCGGGTCACAGCAGGGACACAGCGGGACACAGCAGGACACAGCGGGATACAGCTGGGAACACAGCGAGGACACAGCGGGGAACATAGCAGGGGACACATCGGGACACAACGGGACACAGCGGGAAAGAGCGGGAGACAGTGGGACATAGCGGGAGACAAAGCAGGACACAGCAGGGGACACAGCGAGGACACAGCGGAACACTGCCGGAGACACAGCGAGGATACAGCGGGATACAGCGGAACATAGCGGGACACAGCAGGGACACAGAGGGGACACAGCGGCACACAGCTGGGGACACAGGGGGGACAAAGCGGGACACAGCGGGGGACACAGCGATGACACAGCAGGGCACAGCGGGGACACAGCGGGACTCAGCAGGGTCACAGCGGGACACAGCGTGATACAGCGGGACACAGCGGGGACACAGCAGGGACACAGCGGGGGACACAGAGGGACACAGCGGGACACAGCGGGGGACACAGCAGGACACAGCAGGTGACACAGCGGGTGACACAGCGGGACACAAAGGGGAACACAGCAAGGACACAGCGGGGTACAGAGCGGGACACTGGGGCGACAAAGTGAGGACACAGCGGGACATAGTGAGACACATCGGGACAGAGTGGGGACACAGCGAGACTCAGTGGGGGACACAGCGGGGGACAGGGCTGGACACCAGGGGTACATAGCGAGGACACAGCAGGACACAGCTGGACACAGCAGGACAGAGCGTGGACACAGCAGGGACACAGCGGGGACACAGCAGGGACACAGCGGGACACAGCGGGGGACACAGTGGGACACAGCGGGAGACACAGCGGGAAACATAGCGGGACACAGTGGGGTACACATCGGGACACAGCGGGGGACACAGCAGAACACAGCGGGGGACAGAGCGGGGAACACAGCGGGACACAGCGGGGACACAGCGGGACACAGCAGGACACATCAAGGACACATAGGGACACAGCGGGAAACAGCGCGGACACAGCGGGACACAGTGTGGGACACAGCGGGACACAGCGGGGACACAGTAGTCGACACAGAGGGACACAGCGGGGGACACAGTGGGACACAGCGGGGGACATAGCGGGGGACAGAGAGGGATACAGTGGGACACAGTGGGGGACACAGCGGGACACAGCGGAGGACATAGCGGGAGACAGAGTGGGACACAGCGGGACACAGCGGGCCACAGCAGGAAACAGCGGTGACACAGCCGGGACACAGCGGGGAACAAAGTGGCACACAGCGGGACACAGCGGGGGACACAGCGGGACACAGCGGGGGACACAGCGGAGGACACAGCAGGACACAGTGGGGAACACAGCGAGGACACAGCGGGACACAGCGGGACACAGCGTCGATACAGCGGTGACACAGCAGGGACACAGCGGGGGACAAAGTGGCACACAGCCGGGGACACAGCGGTACACAGCGGGGGACACAGCGAGGACACAGCGGGACACTGCGGGAGACACAGCGAGGATACAGCAGGATACAGCGGAACACAGCGGGACACAGCAGGGACACAGAGGGGACACAGCGGCACACAGCCGGGGACACAGCGGTACACAGCGGGGGACACAGCGAGGACACAGCTGGACACTGCGGGAGACACAGCGAGGATACAGCAGGATACAGCGGGACACAGCAGGGACACAGAGGGGACACAGCGACACACAGCCGGGGACACAGCGGTACACAGCGGGGGACACAGCGAGAACACAGCGGGACACTGTGGGAGACACAGCGAGGGTACAGCAGGATATGGCGGAACACAGCGGGACACAGCAGGGACACAGAGGGGACAGAGCGGCACACAGCTGGGGACACAAGGGGAAAAAGCGGGACACAGCGGGGGACACAGCGACGACACAGCAGGACACAGCGGAGACACAGCGGGACTCAGCAGGGTCACAGCGGGACACAGCGGGACACAGCGGGACACAGCGGGACACAGCGGAGACACAGCAGGGACATAGCGGGGGACACAGCGGGACACAGGGAGGGACAGAGCAGGACACAGCAGGGGACACAGCGGGACACAACGTGAACAAAGCGAGGACACAGCAGGACCCTGTGGGATACAGCGTCGATACAGCGGGGCACAGTCTTACACAGCGGGGTACACAGCTGAGGACACAACGGGACACAGTGGGGGACACAGCGGGACACAGCGGGGATACAGCGGGACTCAGCAGGGTCACAGCGGAACACAGCAGGACACAGCGGAACACAGCGGGACACAGCAGTGGACACAGCGAGGACACAGCGGGAAAGAGCTGGAGACACAGCGGGACACAGCGGGGACACAGTAGTCGACACAGAGGGACACAGCGGGGGACACAGCGGGACACAGTGGGGGACATAGCGGGGGACACAGCGGGACAGAACGGGACACAGCGGGAAAGAGCGGGACACAGCGGGACACAGTGGGACATAGCGGGGGACAAAGCAGGACACAGCGGGGGACACAGCGAGGACACAGCGGGACATTGCGGGAGACACAGCGAGGATACAGCGGGATACAGCGGAACACAGCGGGACACAGCAGGGACACAGAGGGGACACAGCGGCACACAGCTGGGTACACAGGGGGGACAAAGCGGGACACAGCGGGGGACACAGCGACGACACAGCGGGACACAGCGGGGACACAGCGGGACTCAGCAGGGTCACAGCGGGACACAGCGGGACACAGCAGGACACAGCGGGGACACAGCAGGGACACAGTGGGGGACACAGGGGGACACAGGGGGACACAGCGGGGGACACAGCAGGACACAGCAGGTGACACAGCGGGGGACACAGCGGGACACAACGGGGAACACAGCAAGGACACAGCGGGGTACAGAGCGGGACACAGGGGCGACAAAGCGAGGACACAGCAGGACATAGCGGAGACACAGCAGGGACTCAGCGGGGGACACAGCGGGGGACAAGATGGTACACCACGGAACACAGCGGGGGACACAGCGTGGACACAGCGGGACCCAGTGGGACACAGCGTCGATACAGTGGGGACACAGTGTTACACAGCGGGGTACACAGCTGAGGACACAACGGGACACAGTGGGGGACACAGCGGGACACAGCGGGACACAGTGGGACACAAAGGGGACAAAGCGTGAGACACAGTGGGGGACAGAGCAGGACACAGCGGGGTACACAGGGAGGACACAACCGGGATACAGCCGGGACACAGCGGGACACAGCGGGTCACAGCAGGGACACAGCGGGACACAGCAGGACACAGCGGGATACAGCTGGGAACACAGCGAGGACACAGCGCGACACAGCGGGGGACACAGTGGGACACAGAGGGGACACAGCAGGGAACACAGCGGGACACAGTGGGGAACACAGCGAGGACACAGCGGGACCCAGCGGGACACAGCGTCGATACAGCTGGGACACAGCGGGACAAAGCGGGGTACACAGCTGGGGACACAACGGGACACAGTGGGGGACAAAGCGGGGGACAAGGGGGATACAGAGCGGGACACAGCGGGGGACACAGCGAGACTCAGTGGGGGACACAGCGGGGGACAGGGCGGGACACCACGGGACACAGCAGGACACAGCAGGACACAGCAGGGACACTGCCGGGACACAGCGGGACACAGCGGGGACACTGTGGGACACAGCGGGGGACAAAGATGGGGACACAGCGAGACACAGCGGGTACACAGCAAGACACCGAGGGACACAAAGGGGGACACAGCGGGACACAGCGGGGGACACAGTGAGGACACAGCGGGACACAGTGGGGACACAGCGAAACCCAGCGGGGGACAGGGCGGGACACCAGAGGACATAGCGAGGACACAGCAGGACACAGCTGGACACAGCAGGACACAGCGGGGACACAGCAGGGACACAGCAGGGACACAGCGGGAGATACAGCGGGGGACATAGCGGGACACAGCGGGGTACACATCGGGACACAGCGGGGGACACAGCAGGACACAGCGGGGGACAGAGCGGGGGACACAGCGGGACACAGCGGGGACACAGCTGGACACAGCGGGACACATCAAGGACACAAAGGGACACAGCTGGAAACAGCGCGGACACAGCGGGACACAGTGTGGGACACAGTGGGACACAGCGGGGACCCAGTAGTTGACACAGAGGGACACAGCGGGGGACACAGCGGGACACAGCGGGGGACAGAGCAGGGGACAGAGCGGGATACAGTGAGACACAGTGGGGAACACATGGGGGACAAAGCGGGACACAGCGGGGGACACAGCGAGTACACACCGGGACACAGTGGGGACACAGCAGGACTCAGCGGGGGACACAGCGGGCCACAGCGGGCCACAGCAGGAAACAGCGGTGACACAGCAGGGACACAGCGGGGGACAAAGCGGCACACAGCGGGACACAGCGGGGGACACAGCGGTACACAGCGGGGGACACAGCGGGACACAGTGGGGAACACAGTGAGGACACAGCGGGACACAGCGGGACACAGCATCGATACAGCTGGGACACAGCGGGACAAAGCGGTGTACACAGCTGGGGACAAAAAGGGACACAGTGGGGGACAAAGCAGGACACAGCGGGATACAGGCGTACACAGCGGGGACAAAGCGGGAGACAAGGGGGATACAGAGTGGGACACAGCAGGGGACACAGCGAGGACACAGCAGGACACAGTGGGGACACAGCGAGACTCAATGGGGGACACAGCGGGGGACAGGGCGGGACACCACGGGACACAGCGAGACACAGCGGGGACACAGCGAGACTCAGTGGGGGACACAGCGGGGGACAGGGCGGGAAAGAGCTGGAGACACAGCGGGACACCGCCGGGACACAGCGGGACACACCGGGGGACACAGGGAAGAAACAGCGGGACACAGCGCGGACACAGCGGGGACTCACCAGGGGAAACAGCAGGGGATAAAAGCGGGACACCACTAGACACAGCGGGTCACAGCGGGACACAGCAGGGACACTGCGGGGCACAGCGGGACACAGCGGGACACAGCGGGGTACACAGCTGGGACTCAACGGGACACAGTGGGGGACACAGCAAGACACAGCGGGACACAGCGGGGACAAAGCGGGAGACACAGCAGAACACAGCCGGGTACACAGCTTGTTGCACAACGGGACACAGCGGGGGACACAGCGGTACACAACGGGGGACACAGCGGGGTACACAGTGGGACACAGTGGGGAACACAGCGAGGACACAGCGGGACCCAGCAGGACACAGCGTAGATACAGCTGGGACACAGCGGGACAAAGCGGGGTACACAGCTGGGGACACAACGGGACACAGTGGGGGACAAAGCGGGACACAGCGAGATACAGGGGGACACAGCAGGGACAAAGCGGGGGACAAGGGGGATACAGAGCGGGCCACAGCGGGGGACACAGCGAGGACACAGCGGGACACAGTGGGGACACAGCGAGACTCAGTGGGGGACACAGCGGGGGACAAGGTGGGACACCATGGGACACAGCGGGACACAGCGGGGACACAGCGAGACTCAGTGGGGGACACAGCGGGGGACAGGGCGGGACACCACGGGACACAGCGGGACAAAGCAGGGACACAGCGAGGACACAGAGGGACACAGCAGGGGACACAGCGAGGACAAAGCGGGAAAGAGCTAGAGACACAGCGGGACACAGCGGGGACACAGTAGTCGACACAGAGGGACACAGCGGGGGACACAGCGGGACACAGCGGGGAACATAGCAGGGGACACAGCGGGACACAACGGGGAACATAGCGGGGGACACAGCGGGACACAACGGGACACAGCGGGAAAGAGCGAGACACAGCGAGGACACAGCGGGACCCAGTGGGACAGAGAGTCGATACAGCGGGGACACAGTGTTACACAGCGGGGTACACAGCTGAGGACAGGGCGGGACATCACGGGACACAGCAGGACAAAGCAGGGACACAGCGAGGACACAGCGGGACACAGCAGGGGACACAGCAAGGACACAGCGGGAAAGAGCTAGAGACACAGCGAGACACAGCGGGGACACAGTAGTCGACACAGAGGGACACAGCGGGGGACACAGCGGGACACAGCGGGGAACATAGCGGGGGACACAGCGGGACGCAACGGGACACAGCGGGAAAGAGCGGGACACAGCGGGACACAGTGGGAAATAGCAGGGGACAAAGCAGGACACAACGGGGGACACAGAGAGGACAGAGCGGGACACTGCGGGAGACACAGCGAGGATACAGCGGGATACAGTGGAACACAGCGGGACACAGCAGGCACACAGAGGGGACACAGCGGCACACAGCTGGGGACATGGGGGACAAAGCGGGACACAGCGGGGGACACAGCTACGACACAGCAGGACACAGCGCGGACAGAACTGGACTCAGCAGGGTCACAGCGGGAAACAGAGGGACACAGCGGAGACACAGCAGGGACACAGCGGGGGACACAGTGGGACACAGCGGGACACAGCAGGGGACACAGCGGGACAGTGCGCAGACACAGTGGGACACAGCGGGGACATTGTAGTCGACACAGTGGGACACAGCGGGGGACACAGCGGGACACAGCGGGACACAGCGGGGAACACAGCGAAGACACAGCGGGAAAGAGCTGGAGACACAGCGGGACACAGCGGGGACACAGCAGTAGACACAGCGGGACACAGCGGGGGACACAGCGGGACACAGCGGGGGACACAGGGAGGAAACAGCGGGACACAGTGGGGACACAGCAGGGACTCACCGGGGGACACAGCGGGGGATAAAAGCGGGACACCACTAGACACAGCGGGTCACAGCGGGACACAGCGGGGACACTGCGGGACACAGTGGGACACAGCGAGACACAGCGGGGTAAACAGCAGTGGACCCAACAGGACACAGTGGGGGACACAGCAGGACACCGCGGGACACAGCGGGGAACATAGCGGGGGACAGAGCGGGACACAGCGGGACACAGCGGGGACCACAGGGGGGGCAAAGCGGACACAGCGGGGGACACAGCTAGTACACACCGGGACACAGCGGAAACACAGCGGAACTCAGCGGGGGACACAGCGGGACACAGCGGGACACAGCGGGAAACAGCAGTGACACAGCAGGGACAGAGTGGGGGACAAAGCAGCACACAAAGGGACACAGCGGGGGACACAGTGGGGAACGCAGCGGGACACAGTGGGGAACACAGCGAGGACACAGCGGGACCCAGCGGGACACAGCATCGATACAGCTGGGACACAGTGGGACAAAGCGGGGTACACAGCTGAGGACACAATGGGACACAGTGGGGGAAAAAGCGGGGGACAAGGGGGATACAGAGCGGGACACAGCGGGGGACACAGCGAGGACACCACAGGACACAGCAGGACACAGCAGGGACAAGGCCGGGACACAGCGGGACACAGCGGGGACACTGTGGGACACAGCGGGGGACAAAGATGGGGACACAGCGGGACACAGCGGGGACACAGCAAGACACCGAGGGACACAACGGGGGACACAGCGGGACACAGCGGGGGACACAGTGAGGACACAGCGAGACCCAGTGGGGGACACAGCGGGGGACAGGGCGGGACACCAGGGGACATAGCGAGGACACAGCAGGACACAGCTGGACACAGCAGGACACAGCGCGGACACAGCAGTGACACAGCGGGGACACAGCAGGGACACAGCGGGACACAGCGGGGGACACAGTGGGACACAGCGGGATACACAACTGGGGACATAGCGGGACACAG
>NW_012287595.1:0-1905 GCF_000151885.1 Dipodomys ordii
CAATGGGGGACACAGCGGGACACAGCGGGACACAGCGGGGACAGAGCGAGGACAGAGCGGGTCACTGCAGGACACAGCGGGACCCAGCAGGAGACAGCTTCGATACAGCTGGGATACAGCAGGACAAAGCAGGGTACACAGCTGGGGACACAATGGGACACAGTGGGGGACAAAGCGGGGGACAAGGGGGATACAGAGCAGGACACAGCGGGGGAAACAGCGAGGACACAGCGGGACACAGTGGGGACACAGTGAGACTCAGTGAGGGACACAGCGGGGGACAGGGCTGGACACCACGGGACACTGCGGGACACAGCAGGGACACTGTGGTGACACAGCGGGACACAGCGAGGGACACTGTGGAACACAGCGGGGGACAAAGCTGAGGACACAGCGGGACACAGCGGGGACACAGCAAGACACCGAGGGACACAACGGGGGACACAGCGGGACACAGCAGGGGACACAGTGAGGACACAGCGGGACACAGTGGGGACACAGCGAGACTCAGTGGGGGACACAGTGGGGGACAGGGCGGGACACCACGGGACACAGCGAAGACACAGCAGGACACAGCTGGACACAGCGGGACACAGCGGGACACAGCAGGACACAGCGGAGACACAGCAGGGACACAGCGGGGGACACAGCGGCACACAGCCGGGGACACAGCGGTACACAGCGGGGGACACAGTGAGGACACAGCGGGACACTGCGGGTGACACAGAGAGGATACAGCGGGATACAGCGGAACACAGCGGGACACAGCAGGGACACAGAGGGGACACAGCGGCACACAGCTGGGGACACAGGGGGGACAAAGCGGGACACAGCGGGGGACACAGCGACGACTAGCAGGACACAGCGGGGACACAGCGGGACTCAGCAGGGTCACAGCGGGACACAGCGGGACACAGCAGGACACAGCGGGGACACAGCAGGGACACAGTGGGGGACACAGGGGGACACAGGGGGACACAGCGGGGGACACAGCAGGACACAGCAGGTGACACAGCGGGGGACACAGCGGGACACAACGGGGAACACAGCAAGGACACAGCGGGGTACAGAGCGGGACACAGGGGCGACAAAGCGAGGACACAGCAGGACATAGCGGAGACACAGCAGGGACTCAGCGGGGGACACAGCGGGGGACAAGATGGTACACCACGGAACACAGCGGGGGACACAGCGTGGACACAGCGGGACCCAGTGGGACACAGCGTCGATACAGTGGGGACACAGTGTTACACAGCGGGGTACACAGCTGAGGACACAACGGGACACAGTGGGGGACACAGCGGGACACAGCGGGACACAGTGGGACACAAAGGGGACAAAGCGTGAGACACAGTGGGGGACAGAGCAGGACACAGCGGGGTACACAGGGAGGACACAACCGGGATACAGCCGGGACACAGCGGGACACAGCGGGTCACAGCAGGGACACAGCGGGACACAGCAGGACACAGCGGGATACAGCTGGGAACACAGCGAGGACACAGCGCGACACAGCGGGGGACACAGTGGGACACAGAGGGGACACAGCAGGGAACACAGCGGGACACAGTGGGGAACACAGCGAGGACACAGCGGGACCCAGCGGGACACAGCGTCGATACAGCTGGGACACAGCGGGACAAAGCGGGGTACACAGCTGGGGACACAACGGGACACAGTGGGGGACAAAGCGGGGGACAAGGGGGATACAGAGCGGGACACAGCGGGGGACACAGCGAGACTCAGTGGGGGACACAGCGGGGGACAGGGCGGGACACCACGGGACACAGCAGGACACAGCAGGACACAGCAGGGGACACTGCCGGGACACAGCGGGACACAGCGGGGACACTGTGGGACACAGCGGGGGACAAAGATGGGGACACAGCGAGACACAGCGGGTAC
>NW_012287596.1:0-770 GCF_000151885.1 Dipodomys ordii
GGCCCAGCAGCGAGATCCCACAATCAGCAGTGCACGAAAAAGGAGCGATCGGGACCAGGAAGACAGAACGGCTACAAGAGCAGGCACGCGACGGTGTATAGGGCTCGGTCCCTGATCCCGACGAGGAACCGGGCGGCCGGGGAGCTCCGGGGGCCGGAGAGCCGGGCGGCAGGGGAGCTCCGGGGGCCGGGGAGCCGGGCGGCCGGGGAGCTCCGGGGGCCGGGGAGCTCCGGGGGCCGAGGAGCCGGGCGGCCGGGGGGCCGGGGAGCTCCGGGGGCCGGGGAGCTCCGGGGGCCGGGGAGCCGGGCGGCCGGGGAGCTCCGGGGGCCGGGGAGCTCCGGGGGCCGGGGAGCTCCGGGGGCCGGGGAGCTCCGGGGGCCGGGGAGCCGGGCGGCCGGGGAGCTCCGGGGGCCGGGGAGCTCCGGGGGCCGGGGAGTCGGGCGGCCGGGGAGCCGGGCGGCCGGGGAGTCGGGCGGCCGGGCCCCAGGCGAGGCGCAAAGCTGGAAGCTGAACCTGCTCGACACCACCAGCCCCGCCTCCCCGGCCGCCTTCCGCCGGGCACCGGGCGAAGGGGCGCCGGCTGGAGCGCCGAGGCGGGGTCGGGAGAGGCCAGCGGGAGGCTCTCGCGGGGCGGCGCTGGAAAAGAGGCTGCCGGAACGGCGAGCGGGGTACGGGTGGCCGTGAGGCGCCCGATTGCAACGGCTACGTCGCCGTTCCCGAGGGGCCTGGGCGGGGCTTCGGGGGCCGGGAGGGGCTGTGATAGGAGGAGG
>NW_012287597.1:0-776 GCF_000151885.1 Dipodomys ordii
AGCCGCCTCCGCTGCTGCCGCGGGCCGAGCTCTTTGTGACACTTTGTTTGGGACGCAGAGAGGGAAGCACCCCCATCCTCCCCCCTCCCCCAACCCCCACTCCCGGAGAGTTTGGGTTCCTTCCCCCCTCTTTCCCACTGGCCCTACCTGGGCCTGGGGGAGCGCTCATCCAGTCAGGTTGGCGGCTATCAGCCCTGAAACCACCCTCCCCCCCCAGGGCCCCTCGCGCCCAGCCTCGGGGCCCCTACAAAGACACTCGCCACCCCCGCCATCAGCCCCCACCCCGCTAGCCTTTCCCCGGCGGAGTCCGCCCCCCCCGATCCCCCACTTGCCCCCCCTCCCTCGGGGCCCCCCTAACTCTCCAGGTTTCTAAGGCCGCCACCCCCAGCCCGCCCCCCAGGAGCTCTGGGCGAAGTTTGCTCGGGGCCGAGCCGGCGCCCCTCCCCCGCCCCCACCCCCTGCTCCAGGTCACGGCCAGGATGAGGGGAGGCCACCCCTCCGGGAGAGGGGGAGGGGGCGATCCGGGGGGGGGGACTCTGACCCAGGAGCCCCCAGAAGCACCTGGCTTGTCTCGCAGCTCCTCCAGCTGACGCACCATCAACGAGAGAGATGAAAAATCTTATTGACAAGCTCATGCCGGGTCCTCCAAGTGCATCCATACGGGACATGTAAACAAGAAGACATCGATGGGCTTAGACTGAGACTGGGAAAGACTGCCGCAATGCTGAGAATGGGGATGTCGGGGAAAAGCAAGTGGTGAATCGGGTAAGGTTGGA
>NW_012287598.1:0-1994 GCF_000151885.1 Dipodomys ordii
TCCCCATCTACAAGTTATATAATTCATTTCAGCGTAGTGTCTAGTGAGTACTGCTGCTGCATTTGTTTACCCTTTGTCCCTCCATTTCTGTGCCTCCCCCCTTACCCTCTGATGTACTTTCTAAAGCACTAATCATTATTAAAGGACATATTCAGCTGAACAGTTAACTAGAAGATTGGCTATTTTTTTTTCTTTGGGTCTGGTCGTGGGGCTTGAACTCTGGGCCTGGGCACTGTCCCTCAGCTCTTCAGCTCAAGGCGAGCGCTCTACCACTTGAGCTACAGCGCCACTTCCGGTTTTCTGTGGTTTATTGGAGATAGGAGTCTCACGGTCTCTGCTGCCCGGGCTGGCTTTGAACCGAGATCCTCAGATCTCAGCCTCCTGAGTAGCTAGGATTACAGGCGTGAGCCACCAGCGCCCGGCAACCTCTGCCTCTTGAGTGCTGGGATTATGGGCATACCCTATTTAGATGACTCTGAATTTCTTTTCAGCACTAATATTCCATTGGTTTCTCTGGGTGGTGATGTTTATAATTGACCTACTCATATGCTTCAATCTCAGTGGCTGGCCATAAGCAAAAAAGGTGAAGTGGCTAGTATTTCTCTAGAGCAGTTTATCAACCTTGACCTTCTTTGAGCCATTTATCCGTTTGCTGTGGAAGACTGTTGGGTGCATTGTGGGTGTTCCACAGCATTCCTGCCTCTACAAGCATGACAGTAGCAGCACTCTTCCACCATGTGACAGCCAGAACATTTCAAGACATCACATGTCCTTAGAGAGCAAAACCACCCCACCCCACTTTGAAATGCAGTTTTCTGCAAGGATTTGATAAGATAACAGTTGTAATGCTGAATTGGAACCCCTTTTTTCAACTATTTGAAGCTAATATAAGGGCTAGGAATGTGGCTCAGTGGTAGAGTGCTTGTCTTGCATGCATGAAGCCCTGAAAAAGCCAGAAGTGGCACTGTGGTTCAAGTAGTAGAGCGCTAGCCTTGAGCAAAAATGCTAAGTGACAGCGCTCAGGCCCTGAGTTTAAGCTACAATAATGGTACAAAGTAATGATAAAAAAAAATAAATAAATCAAGGGCTGGGAAGGTGGCTCAGTGGTAGAGCGCTTGCCTTGCATGCCTGAGGCCCTGGGTTCAATTCCTCAGCACCACATAAGCAAAAAGAAAAAAGCCGGAAGTGGCGCTATGGCTCAAGTGGTAGAACGCTAGCCTTGAGCTGAAGAGCTGAGGGACAGCGCCCAGGCCCAGAGTTCAGGCCCCACCACCGGACCCCCCCAAAAAAAAATCAGGGCTGGGAAAGTGGCTCAGGGCCTTGCATGCATGAAGCCCTGGGTTCACTTCCTCAGCACCACATAAACAGAAAAAGTGGGAAGTGGTGCTGTGGCTCAAGTGGTAGAGTACTTGAGCTGAAGAGCTCTTCAGCCCTGAGCTGACGAGCTGAGGAACAGCGCCCAGGCCCAGAGTTCAAGCCCCTTGGCCGACAAAAAAAAAAAAAGTCAATGTATATATTTAAAAAAGGAAAGATTTTTAAGAACTTAATGTTTCTGGGCACTCATTGCTCACACTTGTTATCCTAGCAATTCAGGATCAGCTCAGATTACAAAGCCCCACTACCAACACTAAGAGGGAAAAAAAACACTTAATTTTTAATTTCTCAAGGTCCTTGAATTAAAAAAAAAAAGGTGGGGAGGGGCTGCAAAGGATGAACAAAGAAGTGGAGCTGTGGCTCAAATGGTAGAGCGCTCACCTTGAGCTGAAGAGCTGAGGGATAGTGCTCAGGCCCAGAGTTCAAGCCCCATGACGGACCAAAAAAAAAAAAAAGATGAACAAGCTGGATGTAGGTGGCTCACACCTGTAATCCTACCTACTTAGGAGGCTGAGATCTGAGGATCACAGTTTGAAGCCAGTCTAAGCTGGTACAAAAAGCTCAGGAACAGCATCCAGACCCTGAGCTCAAACCCAGAGCTGACACACACAAAACAAACA
>NW_012287599.1:0-1383 GCF_000151885.1 Dipodomys ordii
CCATCTACACAGAGCATCACAAGCCATGATACCATGAAGACAATGGCACATCCATGTTTACTGTTGAACTATTCACGATAGCCAGGTTATGAAAACAGTTCAAATGCCCTACAATAGATGAATGGATCAAATAAATGTAGCACCTATACATAATGGAATTTTACACAGGCATTAGAATCATATTATGTCATTTTCAGAGAAATGGATGGACATAGAACAAATCATGTTAAGTAAGGTAAGCTAAGCTCAGAGACACAAAGGGCACATTTTTTCTTATGCGGAAGTTAGATCTAACATACACTGGGATATACACACAGTGAACCAAAGGAGGATACTCTTAGGAGAGAAACTCAAAAGCACAATTTCTACATGCATATGACCATATAAAATAATATTTATAGGGCTGGGAAGGTGGCTCAGTGGTAAAGCGCTTGCCTTGCATGCTTGAGGCCCTGGGTTCGATTCCTCAGCACCACATAAGCAAAAAGAAAAAGCCAGCAGGAAGTGGCGCTGTGTCTCAAGTGGTAGAGCGCTAGTCTTGAGCTGAAGAGCTGAGGGACAGCGCCCAGGCCCAGAGTTCAGGCCCATGACCGGACCCCCCCAAAAAAATAAATGAATAAAATAAATGCATTACAAACCAGGCATCAGTGGCTTACACCTATAATTTTAGCTACTCAGAAGTCTGAGATCTGAGGATCACGGTTCAAAGGCAGCCTGGGCAGGAAAGTTCATGAGACTCTTACCTCCAATAAACTACTCAGACAAAGCTGGAAGTAATGCTGTGGCTCCAGTGGTAGAGCACTAGCCTTGAGCCCAAAGAGGTTCAGGACAGTTACCTAGGCCCTGAGTTTAAGTCCCAGGACTGACAAAAAATCAAAACAAAAAAAGCTCTTTGACATAAGTGAAAAAAAAAAGTGTGGCCGGGCACTGGTGGCTCACGCCTGTAATCCTAGCTACTCAGGAGGCTGAGATCTGAGGATCACAGTTCAAAGCCAGCCCGGGCAGGAAAGACTGTGAGACTCTTATCTCCAATAAACCACCAGAAAACCGGAAGTGGCGCTGTAGCTCAAGTGGTAGAGCGCTGGCCTTGAGCTGAAGAGCTGAGGGATAGTGCCCACGCCCAGAGTTCAAGCCCCATGACCGACAAAAAAAAAAAAAAAACACGAGTGTGACAAAAATTTTCCTCTGTGCTATACCTACTTCTGTGCTCAGCCAGGAGCCATTGTGACATCAGCATTGAGTTGACAGTTAGCACAGCCCAGCCCTATAAGGCTGACCATTATTTCACTGAGCTCCTTAGGCTGGGTTGCTTTAGAAGGAGCCAAGTACCAAAGGGCACCCATCTCCACTTTTGAAGTTCTGTATGCCGTATTTTATGATGTT
>NW_012287600.1:0-1284 GCF_000151885.1 Dipodomys ordii
TTTTTCTCCTGACCAGTCCATTAGGCCTACCATGAAGAATAATGATAGGTTCCTAGTCAACGGGGCCGGAAAACGTATCTCCCCATGTAGAGATTATTATGAAAATACTGTACAGAGGGGTTACAATTACATGGGCAAGATAATGAGTACATTTCTTATCAAGCATTGTAGCCTCCTCCTTTGTTTCCCCTTCCCATCCCATCCTTCCCCCACTCCCCTACCCAACCCTCCTCCCCCCCACCAAAGTTTTTTTTTTTTTTTTGTAGAAGGCTGGGAATCAAACCCAGAGCAACCTACATGCCAAAAATAAATTTTTACCTTTCTCTGCCCTAGGTTCCCAGTAGATAATCTATAAATGGCATAGAGATCTTTGTTCCTGCCTATTCCTGACATATATTAGTTGCATGAACTTGAGTGAGGGTTTGTTAAAAATACTTTTGATTATTCATTCCCTCATCTGTAAGTGTGGCTAATGCATATCTATTATTGTAATTGTAAATAAAAATGAGATAATATCTGCTTACATGCTATATCTGATAGATTTCTATTATTTGCAATTAGAGTTCCTTTGATTACAATGTTTCTCTAGATCTGATAGGTATACTAATGCTAATAGAAAACATATAAAACTTAGTATGTGACAAGTACTAGGCTATGCAATTTGAATATGTTACATCATTTAGTCCTTATAACATTACAATAAATTTATTTTGTTGCAAACAAAAAGGACACATTCAAGTTCACTCAACTGGTAAGGGAAGACGGGATTTACACATTCTAAATCTAACTGTAAAGTTTATGTTCTTAGGTATCATACGCAGCCAGCCATAAACAGTACAATTTTCTTTTTTTGGGGGGGGGTCCAGTCGTGGGGCCTGAACTCTGGGCCTGGGCGCTGTCCCTCAGCTCTTCAGCTCAAGGCTAGCACTCTACCACTTGAACCACAGCACCACTTCCGGTTTTTTTCTTTTTGCTTATGTGGTGCTGAGGAATCAAACCCAGGGCCTCAGGCATGCAAGGCAAATGCTCTACCACTGAGCCACCTTCCCAAGCCCAGTACCATTTTCTATAATCAACATTTTTATAATGTATGACTATGCATTGTATACTAGGAACAGAAGTCAAATAGAAAGCAAGAAATCATGGCTTTGGGATTTTGCTTATCAATCATTAATCATGTCATAAATCCATTCTGACTTTCTCTTTTTGTAAGTCATAATGACATTTGTCCTCTCAAATACACAATTATATTTAAAGAAAACGAGTAGTATGAAATATGTAATG
>NW_012287601.1:0-1101 GCF_000151885.1 Dipodomys ordii
TTGGAGCAGGAGATAAGAATTCTGCAGATACGATATTCCAGAATTGGAATATAAAAGGTGGGAATATCGTGTAAAAACAAGACACACGGACAAGCCCAGGCAACACATTTGGAAAGTTCCTGTGGGGGCACACTAAATTTAGTTTTATCATGCGGAGAGATGTCGATCACCACGAGAATCGGGGGGTCACCAGATTCCTGGGGGGATAAATTGGTCAGGTAGACAGGCGCCTATTATGTCATATCAGAGGGATCGGAGGCATCCGGGATGGCCTCGGTCCTTCCTTCCTTCCTTCCTCCCTCTCTCTTTTCTCCTATCCATCAGCTCTGCTGCATGTATAGCTTAATTTCAGGATCTTTTTAAGCAAGGAAAAGCAATCAGGGCTGGCTCACAGAACTGAGCTATTTTCTTGAACCAACATGTAGTGTTAACATTCATGTCCTATTCTGTCTGGCTCAAGGTACAGTCCTATTACCCTCAAACATGTACAATGATAGCATAAATATTGCACAGGAAAATATAATCTCTGCTTTCTGGCCAAACACAAGTAGGAGTTTTAACACAAAGACAGCATGGTTCTGCCTCTCATCACCACATAAGAATATCTACGCCTGTTTCCTTCATGCTCATGGGAACATGCGTGTACACTCTCTGTCTCTTACTGTACACTTGAGTTTATCTGGCCATGAAAGGTTTTGTATTTATTGCTGGCTCCTTGGGATGTTATCATCTGATCACAATGTAATATTTTAAGAATTCCTGGCAGGGTGCTGGTGGCTAGCTACTCAGGAGGCTGAGATCTAAGGATCACAGTTCAAAGCCAGCCAGGGCAGGAAAGTCTGTGAGACTCTTATCTCCAATTAACCACCAAAAAACTGGAAGTGGCTCAAGTGGTAGAGCACTAGCCTTGAGCTGAAGAGCTGAGGGACAGCATCCAGGCCCAGAGTTCAAGCCCCATGACCGACCAAAAAAAAAAAAAAAAAAAGGAAGCTGGGCGCTGGTGGCTCACGCCTGTAATCCTAGCTACTCAGGAGGCAGAGATCTGAGGATCGCGGTTCAAGCCAGCCCGGGCAGGAGAGACCGTGAGACTCCTATCTCATA
>NW_012287602.1:0-882 GCF_000151885.1 Dipodomys ordii
GCGGCCTTTCAACGCGGCCAGGCCCGGCACTCCCCGCACGGCCATACCCCGCGGCCCGGCCCGGCGCTCCACGCGCGGCCTTTCCCCGCGGCCCGGCCCGGCGCTCCCCGCGCGGCCTCCCCGGCCCACGGCGAGGTTGGCGGACGGTTTCCTGGCGTCGGAAATGGGAGGCTAAATGAGTCGCGATGTGCAGCGTCTACGGCTAATTCGGAGCGCCGCTCCCGTGAGCTAATCCTGTTAGTTGGCGGCAAAACGAGGGGAGGCTCGTGTCGTGGCGGGGGTGACTCTAACAGGCATTTTACGTCTCATGACGGTGCGGCCCGGGACAAAGGGGCGCCGCGCCCGGCCCCGCGCCCCCTCCTCCCCGCGCTTCGGCCTCGCGGCGCCCCGTGGGGAGAGCAACTCCAGGGCCGGGACCCCCGGTCCGCGGCGCGCGGCGGCGGCGGCGGCGCGTCCGGCCGGCGGCCTGGTCGCCGGCGTCGCGTACCTGGCGCCGGCTCGGTGCCTCGCGGTGAGCGCGGCCGGACCGGCGGGCGTGCGGGCGTGCGGGCGTGCGGGCCCGGCGTGCCTGCGGCGGCCCGGGCGGGAGAGGCCGCGCGCCGCGTTCCGCTCGGGGACTGCTATTTTGAAATGCGGCGGCCGCGCCTCGGGGGCGAGGACGCTAGGGTCAAGGGTCACTTCCTCCGCGCCAGCCTCCCGTGTTCCCCGGGACGTGTGCAAACGGACGCGGGCACGGCGCGGGGGGGCGGCCACGGGCGGTTCCCGGAGCCCCCCGCGAGTCCGCCACGCGGGCGTGTCCGCGGGCACGCGCGGCACCGCCCGAGGGCCCGGCACGCAAACGCCCCGCACACGCGCGCACCGCGCGGCCCGGCCCAGCCGAAA
>NW_012287603.1:0-1115 GCF_000151885.1 Dipodomys ordii
GTGGGCACTCCGGCCTACACGGGCACCCGACCTCGCGGGCACCTCTGCCTACACGGGCACTCCGGCCTCCACGGGCACCCCGTCCCCGCGGGCACTCCGGCCTCGCGGGCACTTGACCCCGCGGGCACCCCGGCCTCCACGGGCACCCTGTCCTCCACGGGCACTTGACCCTGTGGGCACCCCGGCTCCGCGGGCACTCCGGCCTCCACGGGCACCCCGGCACCGCGGGCACTCCGGCCTCCACGGGCACCCCGGCCCCGCGGGCACCCCGGCCTCCGCGGGTACCCAGGGCCGGCCAGGGGAGGGCGCGTGGGCCGAGCGCCGCGGAGCGCCCGCCGGGGCTGACCCGAGGACAGGCCGCCGCGCTCGGCTCCCGGGCGGCGCTGCGAGCCCGGTGTGCGGTGAGTGTCGGGACGGCCGGGCCGCGGCCCCCGCGGGTGGCTGGGCCTCCCCTCCGCCCCCCCGCGCGAGAGGGACTCGAGCGCCCACGGCCACAGACCTGCGGGCGCCGGCCGGGCCTGCCCGCACGGAGGGCAGGCGGAGGGAGGGCAGTGGGGGGGCTGTGCGTGGAGCCCGGAGGGAGGACGGAGGGAGGGCAGTGGGGGGGGCGGTGCGTGGAGCCCGGAGGGAGGTAGGAGGGCGGGCAGAGGGAGGGTTGCGGGCGGGCGATGCGTGGAGCCGGGAGGAGGATGGAGGGAGGACGGAGGGAGGGCAGAGGGAGGGCTGCGGGCGGGCGGTGCGTGGAGCCCGGCGGGCGGCCCGTGGGGCTCTTCCCTCCCCCAATTCATAGGATTTTATATGCATTAAGATTTTAATTATAAATATAATTCAAGTAACAATAGTTCAACCTATGGAGGATTCGTTTGTGATTTCTTACATGGATTTGAATTTTATTATAATTTACTACTTCTGTTATTTACCCATGAGCTTGATGGTTCGAGTTCTATCAATTCCTCGGATGACAGGAGGTTCCAGCGCTCCTATGTCTTTTATGATATGACAGTATTATCTGTAACGGTACCTCACATTCTTATCTGGATTAACCTTTGCAGCCATAACTTTCATCACACAAGAATCTCATCGCTTCACGCCAATGGGCGCAGGCCAAAGTGAAA
>NW_012287604.1:0-856 GCF_000151885.1 Dipodomys ordii
GAAGCTTGGAGACGATATGGCATACATAAGAAATCCATGCCCAGGCAGTCCCCAGAATAGGACATGGGATGGACCGGACAGACTAGACAGGGTATCAGAACTATGTGTTCCGTTACTGATATCATAGCGGGGCAACAATACGTCCCACTCCCCAATGGTAAACAGGGCACCAGCCGTAAGGCACTGGCTCCGCGTAGTCTCTCTTGTGCCTGGATTTCCATAGCTGCCCGATCGTGAACCGGAGGGGAGGTGTCCGGGATAAAGAAGCCCATGAATGTAAAATGCATTAAACCCCCCGCCGCCCGGAGGTCGGGCGGTTCGCTCTTTTGCCCCGGGACGGCTTAGGGAAGAATTCCGTCTCCTCCGCCCCACCCCACCCCGGGGGTTCGCGTCCACCGCGGAGGGCGGGGCGGGGGGAGAAAGGTGACCTCCCGCCTGAGCTCCCGGTCCCTGGTGGGGCGCGGGGTCACCCGGGGTGTCCCGGCTTCCCGGCGGACGTCCAGGGGCTCCTCCTGGCCTCGAACTCTGCCGTCAGGGCGAGAACCGAGGCCGGGGAGCCGGCCCCAGCCCTCCAGCCCGGCCCCGCGGCCTCCCCGCCTCCCCCGGCAGCCGTGCCCGGGGCCGCGGAGGGCCCGGCTCGCCTTCCCCCGGGGGAGGGGGCAGTCAGGCGGGAGTCGGCGTCGGCGCCCGGGGCGGCGCGCGAGCCGGAGCCCAGCGTCCCTCCGACGGCTCAAGGTTAACGGAGCGGGGGCCCAGCGGCGGGGGCTCCCGCGCCTTGTACCGCGCTCGCTCTCGCTCTGTAGCCCCGTCTCTCTGTGTGTGTTTGTCTGTCGGTCTGTCTCTCCCGGTAGAATGA
>NW_012287605.1:0-985 GCF_000151885.1 Dipodomys ordii
TTAGCCATCAGGGAAATAGATTCTATACTTTGAACAGCTGCTGAGGGTATGATAGAAAATTGATATAAAGCTGAGGCTCTAAGAGACCTCAGGGATAATATTATATCCCCAACGTCTGTAGTTTTATCAATTTTATCTCCTCTCCCCCCCCTAATTGTTTCTTCTTTCATCTATTTCCGGGAGGAGCAAGAAATGGAGGGACCCAGGATGAAGAAATGCAACAGTGGCACTCACTAGACACTATGTTGACACACAACCTGTGGGTGGGGAACAAACAGAACTTGAGGGAGGGAAAACCTGTGAGAGAGCCAGGGAAGGGGGTGACATTGTCCAAAAAAAATGTACTCTTTTTTGGGGGGGTGGGGGGAGATGGGAGGGCAGGAATGGAAACAAAGGAGGAGGCAACAATGCTTGATAAGAAATGTACTCAGGGGCTGGGAAGGTGGCTCAGTGGTAGAGTGCTTGCCTTGCATGCATGAAGCCCAAGGTTTGATTCCTCAGCACCACATAAGCAAAAAGAAAAAAGCCGGAAGTGGTGCTGTGGCTTAAGTGGTAAAGCGCTAGCCTTGAGCTGGAGAGCTGAGGGACAGCGCCCAGGCCCAGAGTTCAGGCCCCACCACCGGATCCAAAAAAAAAAAAAGACACACATTTGGGCTGGGAAAGTGGCTCAGTGGTAGAGCGCTTGCCTTGCATGCCTGAGGCCCTGGGTTCGATTCCTCAGCACCACATAAGCAAAAAGAAAAAAGCCAGAAGTGGCGCTGTGGCTCAAGTGGTAGAGCACTAGCCTTGAGCTGAAGAGCTGAGGGACAGTGCCCAGGCCCAGAGTTCAGGCCCCACAACCGGACCCCCCCCCCCAAAAAAAAGAAATGTACTCATTTCCTTGCTCGTGTCATTGTAACCACTCTGTAAGTATTTTCACAATTAAAACAAGTCATTAGCCGGGCGCCAGTGGCTCAAGCCTGTAATCCTAGCTACTTAGGAAGCT
>NW_012287606.1:0-3704 GCF_000151885.1 Dipodomys ordii
TCCTGCTGTGTCCTCGCTGTATCCCCCACTGTGTCCCGCTGTGTCCCCCACTTTGTCCCGCTCTGTGCTTCCGCAGTGTCCCTGCTTTGTCTTGCTGTGTCCCCCTGTGTCCTGTGGTGTCCCGCTTTTCCCCCGCTGTGTCCCCCGCTGAGTCTCATCTGTGTTCTTGCTGTGTTCCGCTGTGTCCCCGCTGTGTCTCCCGCTGTGTCCCGCTGTGTCTCGCTGTGTCCCCCGCTGTGTACCCGCAGTGTCCCCTCTGTGTCCCTGCTATGTCCCGCTGTGTCCTTGCTGTGTCACCCGCTGTCTACCGCTTTGTCCCCCGCTGTGTCGCGCTGTGTCCCGCTGTGTCCTCGCTGTGTCCCCCGCTGTGTCCTGCTGTGTCCCCGCTGTGTCCCCCGCTGTGTTCCGCTGTGTCCCCGCAGTGTCACCGCTGTGTCCAGGTGTACTGCTCTGTCCCGTGGTGGCCCGCTATGTCCAGCTGTGTCCCAGCTCTGTCCCGCTGTGTCCTCACTGTGTCCCCCGTTGTGTCCTGCTGTGTCCCCCGCTGTGTCCGACTGTGTCACCCTGTGTCCCGCTCTGTCCCCGATGTGTCCCGCTGTGTCCCGATGTGTCCCCTGCTGTGCCCCCTGTGTCCCGCTGTGTCCCGCTGTGTCCCGCTGTGTCCCCCACTGTGTCCCGTTGTGTCCCAGCTGTGTACCCCGCTGTGTCCCCCTGTGTCGTCGCTGTTTCGACGCTGTGTCCCGCTGGGTCCCGCTGTGTCCTCGCTGTGTACCTCGCTGTGTCCTGCTGTGTCCCCGCTGTACCGACGCTGTGTCCCGTTGTGTCCTCGCTGTGTCCCCCACTGTGTCCCGCTGTGTCCCCCACTGTGTCCCACTGTGTTCTGCTTTGTCTCCCACTGTGTCCCCGCTGTGTCCCGCTGTGTACCCCGCTGTGTCCAGCTTTGTCCCCCCTGTGTCTCCCTGTGTCCCACGCTCTGTCGCCCACTGTGTTCCGTTCTGTCACCCACTGTGTCCCGCTGTGTCCCCCGCTGTGTCCCGCTGTGTCTCCGCAGGGTCACCGCTGTTTCCCTCTGTGTCCCACTGTGTTCCGTGTTGTCCCGCTATGTCCCCCACTGTGTCCCTTTGTGTCCCCAGTTGTGTAACCCTCTGTGTAACGCTGTGTCCCCGCTGTATCGACGCTGTGTCCCGCTGTGTCCCCCGCTGTGTCCCGCTGTGTCCCCCGCTTTCTCCCGCTGTGTCCCCCGCTGTGTCTCATGCTTTGTCTCATGCTTTGTGCCCGCTGTGTCCCACTGGTGTCCCGCTGTGTCCCGCTGTGTCCCCAACTGTGTCCCTTTGTGTCCCCAGCTGATTAACCCGCTGTGTAACGATGTGTCCCCGCTGTATCGACGCTGTGTCCCGCTGTGTCCCACTGGGTCCTCGCTGTGTTCCCTGTTGTGTCATGCTGTGTCCCCCGCTGTGTCCCCCGGTGTGTCCTGCTGTGCCCCCCCTTTGTCCCGTTTTGTTTGGCTGTGTCCCCAGCTGTGTCCCTGCTGTGTCCCTGCTGTGTTCCCGCTGTGTCACGCTGTGTCACGTTGTGTCCTGCTGTGACTTCGCTTTGTCCACTGCTGTGTCCCGTTGTGTCCCCAGCTGTGTACCCCGCTGTGTCCCGCTGTGTCCCCCTGTGGCTACTGCTGTGTTCTTGCTCTGTCCCGCTGTGTCCCGCTGTGTCCCGCTGTGTCCTCGCTGTGTCCCACGCTGTGTTCCACTGTGTGCTTGCTGTGTCCCCCGATGTGTCCCTTTGTGTCCCCAGCTGTGTACCCCACTGTGTCCCGCTGTGTCCCCGCTGTATCGACGCTGTGTTCCGCTGTGTCCCTGCTGTGACCCGCTGTGTCCCGCTGTGTCCCCGCTGTGTCCCCGCCCCGCTGTGTCCCGCTGTGTCCTCGCTGTGTCCCCCGCTGTGTCCCGCTGTGTCCTCGCTGTGTCCCTGCAGGGTCACCGCTGTTTCCCGCGGTGTCACGCTGTGTTCTGTGGTGTCCCGCTATGTCCCTCGCTGTGTCCCCCGCTGAGTCCCCGCTGTCTCCCCGCTGTGTCCCCCACTGTGTCCTCGCTGTATGCCCCGCTGTCTCGCGCTCTGTCCCCTGCTGTGTCCTGCTGTGTTTACTGCTGTGTTAGGCTGTGACCTGCTGTGTCCACCGCTGTGTCCCCCGCTGTGTCCCGCTGTATCCCCTGCTGTGTCCCGCTGTGTCCACTGATGTGTCCCCTTTCTGTCCCGCTGATTGCCCCGCTATGTCCCGCTGTGTCCTCACTGTGTCCCCCGCTGTGTCCCGCTGTGTCCTCGCTGTGTCCCCCGATGTGTCCTGCTGTTTCCGGCTGTGTCCTCGCTGTGTTCCGCGCTGGGTCCCGCTGTGTCCCCACCTTGTACCCCGCTGTGTCCCACTTTATCCCGCTGTGTACCCTGCTGTGTCCCGCTATGTTCCCGCAGTGTATCCGCTGTGTCCCCCGCTGTGTCTCGCTGTGTCCTCGCTGTGTCGACCGCTGTGTCCCCCGCTGTGTCTCGCTGTGTCCCCCGCTGTTTCCCGCTGTGTCCCGCTGTGTACTGCTGTGTCCCCCGCTGAGTCCCGCTGTGTCCCCGCTGTGTCCCCCCTGGTGTCCCCCACTGTCCCCACGCTGGGTCCCGCTGTGTCCCCCCTGTGTCCCCCGTTGTGTCCCGCTGTGTTGGGCTGTGTCCCCCGCTGTGTCCCCCGCTGTGTCCCCCGCAGTGTCAGCGCTGTGTCCCACTGTGTCCTCGCTGTGTCCCCTGCTGGCTCCCGCTCTGTACCCCGCTGTGTCTCAAGCTTTGTTCCCGCTGTGTCCCACTGTGTCCCGCTGTGTCCCACTGTGCCCCCACTGTGTCCCGTTGTGTTCACAGCTGTGTACCACGCTGTGTAACGTTGTGTCCCCGCTGTATCGACGCTGTGTCCCGCTGTGTCCACTGCTGGGACCCGACTGTGTCCCGCTGTGTCCCGCTGTGTCCTCACTGTGTCCCACTCTGTGTTCCGTTGTGTCCTCGCTGTGTCCCGCTGTGTCCCGCTGTGTCCCCCACTGTTTCCCCTGCTGTGTCCGGCTCTGTCCCCCACTGTGTCCCAATCTGTCCCCCTCTGTGTCCCGCTGTGTCCCCCGCTGTGTCCCACAGTGTCCCCGCAGTGTCACTGCTGTTTTCTGCTGTGTCCCGCTGTGTTCCGTGGTGTCCCTATTTGTCTCCCGCTGTGTCCCCCGCTGTGTCCTGCTGTGTCCGACTGTGTCCCGCTCTGTCCCCGCTGTGTCCCGCTGCGTCTCGCTGTGTCCCGCTGTGCCCCCACTGTGTCCCGTTGTGTCCACAGCTTTGTACCATGCTGTGTAACGCTGTGTCTCCGCTGTATCGACGCTGTGTCCCGCTGGGTCCCGATGTGTCCTCGCTGTGTTCCCCGCTTTGTCCAGCTGTTTCCCCCACTTTGTCCCCCACTGTGTCCTCGCTCTGTCCCCCGCTGTGTCCCTCTGTGTCCCGCTGTGTCCTCGCTGTGTCCCCCTCTGTGTCCGGCTGTGTCCCCAGCCGTGTCCTGCTGTGTCCCGCTGTGTCCTACTGCGTCCCCGCTGTGTCCCGCTGTGTCCCGCTTTGTCCCCCACTGTGTCCCGCAGTGACCCCGCTGTGTCCCAACTGTGTCCCACTGTGTCCCGTGGTGTCTTGCTTTGTCCCCCGCTGTGTCTTGA
>NW_012287607.1:0-5102 GCF_000151885.1 Dipodomys ordii
TCAGCTGGGTCCCCCGCTGTGTCCCGCTGTGTCCCCCGCTGTGTCCCGCTGTGTCCGACTGTGTCCCCGCTGTGTCCCCGCTGTGTGCCCGCTGTGTCCCGCTGTGTACCCCGCTGTGTCCAGCTGTGTCCTTTTGTGTCACGCTGTTTCCCCGCTGTGTCCCTTCTGTGTCCCTCTGTGTACCCCGCTGTGTCCAGCTTTGTCCCCGCTGTGTCTCGCTGTGTCCCACGCTCTATCCCACATTGTGTCCCGAATTGTCCCCCGCTGTGTCCTGCTGTGTCCCCCGCTGTGTCCCGCTGAGTCCCCTCTGTGTCACCGCTGTGTCCCGCTGTTTCCGCGCTGTGTCCCCTGCTGTCTCCCTCTCTGTCCCACGCTGTGTCTCACGCTTTGTCCCCGCTGTGCCCCACTGTGTCCCGCTGTGTCCGGCTGTGCCCCCACTGTGTCCCGTTGTGTCCACAGTGTGTACCACGCTGTGTAACGCTGTGTGCCCACTGTGTTCTGCTTTGGCCTCACTGTTTTCCTCGCTGTGTACCCCTCTGTGTCCCCCGCTGTTTCCCGCTGTGTCCCCCGCTGTGTCCCTGCTGTGTCCCCGCTGTGTCCCGCTGTGTCCCGCTGTGTAATGCTCTGTCCCCTTCTGAGTCCCGCTGTGTCCCCGCTGTGTCCCAATGTGTCCTCGCTCTGTCCTCCGCTGTGTACCGCTGTGTCCTTCCTGTGTCCCCCGCTGTGTCCCGCTGTGTCCCGCTGTGGCCCCCGCTGTGGCCCCCGCTATGTCCCGCTGTGTCCACCGCTGTGTCCCGCTCTGTCCTTGCTCTGTTCCCCACTGTGTGCCGCTGTGTCCTCGCTGTGGCCCCGCTGTGTCCCGCTGTGTCCTTTTGTGTCACGCTGTTTCCCCGCTGTGTCCCTGCAGTGTCCCATTGTGTACCCCGCTGTGTCCAACATTGTCCCCGCTGTGTCTCGTTGTGTCCCACGCTCTGTCCCACATTGTGTCCCGCAGTGTCCCCCGCTGTGTCCCGCTGTGTCCCCCGCTGTGTCCCGCTGTGTCCCCCGCTGAGTCCCCACTGTGTCCCCGCTCTGTCCCGTTGTGTCCCCCGCTGTGTCCTGCTGTGTCCCGCTGTGTCCTTGCTGTGACCCGCTCTGTCCCCACTGTATCGACGCTGTGTCCCGCTGTGTCCGCGCTGTTTTCCCCCTGTGTCCCGCTGTGTACCACTCTGTGTCCCCCGCTGTGTCCCGCTGTGTCCCCCGCTGTGACCCACTGTGTTCCGCTGTGTCCCACACTGTGTCCCTGCTGTCTCCCCGGTGTGTCCCACTGTGTCCCGCTGTGTACTGCTGTGTCTCCCGCTGAGTTCCGCTGTGTCCCCGCTGTGTCCCAATGTGTCCTCGCTGTGTCATGCTCTGTCATGCTCCGTCCCCGCTGTGTCCCGCTGTGTCCTGCTGTGTCCCCACTGTGTGCCCGCTGTGTCCCTCTGTGTACCCCGCTGTGTCCAGCTGTGTCCCCGCTGTGTCCCGCTGTGTCCCCTGTCCCCAGTTGTCCCGTGCTTTGTCCCCCGCTGTGTCCCGCTGTGTCTCGCTGTGTTACACTGTGTCCCGTGTTGTCCCGCTTGGTCCCCCGCTGTGACCTCGCTGTGTTTCCCGCTGTGTCCCTCTGTGTACCACTCTGTATCCCCAGCTGTGTCCCGCTGTGTACCCCGCTGTGTCCAGCTATGTTCCCGCAGTGTCCCCGCTGTCTCCCGCTGTGTCCTCGCTGTGTCCACCGCTGTGTCCCGTTGTGTCCCCAGCTGTGTACCCCGCTGTGTCCCGCTGTGTCCCCGCTGTATCGACGCTGTGTCCTGCTGGGTCCCGCTGTGTCCTCGCTGTGTTCCCTGTTGTGTCCCGCTGTTTACCCCTCTGTGTCCCCCGCTGTGTCCCGCTGTGTCCCGCTGTGTACTGCTGTGTCCCCCGCTGAGTCCCGCTGTGTCCCCACTGTGTCCCAATGCGTCCTCGCTCTGTCCCGCGCTGGGTCCCGCTGTGTCCCCCCTGTGTTCCCCACTGTATCCCGCTGTGTCCGGCTGTGTCCCCCGCTGTGTCCCCCGCTGTGTCCCCCGCAGTGTCAGCGCTGTGTCCCACTGTGTCCTCACTGTGTCCCCTGCTGTCTCCAGCTCTGTACCCCGCTGTGTCTCAAGCTTTGTTCCCGCTGTGTCCCACTGTGTCCCGCTGTGTCCTGCTGTGCCCCCACTGTGTCCCGTTGTGGTCACAGCTGTGTACCACGCTGTGTAACGTTGTGTCCCCGCTGTGTCGACGCTGTGTCCCGCTGTGTCCACTGCTGGGACCCGACTGTGTCCCGCTGTGTCCCGCTGTGTCCTCACTGTGTCCCACTCTGTGTTCCGTTGTGTCCTCGCTGTGTCCCCCGCTGTGTCCCGCTGTGTCCCCCGCTGTGCCCTGCAGTGTCCCGCTCTGTCCCGCTGTGTCCTCGCTGTGTCCCGCTGTGTCCCGCTGTGTCCCCCACTGTTTCCCCTGCTGTGTCCGGCTGTGTCCCCCACTGTGTCCCAATCTGTCCCCCTCTGTGTCCCGCTGTGTCCCTCGCTGTGTCCCACAGTGTCCCCGCAGTGTCACTGCTGTTTTCTGCTGTGTCCCGCTGTGTTCCGTGGTGTCCCTCTTTGTCTCCCGCTGTGTCCCCCGCTGTGTCCTGCTGTGTCCGACTGTGTCCCGCTCTGTCCCCGCTGTGTCCCGCTGCGTCTCGCTGTGTCCCGCTGTGCCCCCACTGTGTCCCGTTGTGTCCACAGCTTTGTACCATGCTGTGTAACGCTGTGTCTCCGCTGTATCGACGCTGTGTCCCGCTGGGTCCCGATGTGTCCTCGCTGTGTTCCCCGCTTTGTCCAGCTGTTTCCCCCACTTTGTCCCCCACTGTGTCCTCGCTCTGTCCCCCGCTGTGTCCCTCTGTGTCCCGCTGTGTCCTCGCTGTGTCCCCCTCTGTGTCCGGCTGTGTCCCCAGCCGTGTCCTGCTGTGTCCCGCTGTGTCCTACTGCGTCCCCGCTGTGTCCCGCTGTGTCCCGCTTTGTCCCCCACTGTGTCCCGCAGTGACCCCGCTGTGTCCCGCTGTGTCCCACTGTGTCCCGTGGTGTCCTGCTTTGTCCCCCGCTGTGTCCCCGGCTGAGTCTCACTGTGTCCCCACTGTGTCCTTTCTGGGTCCCCCGCTGCGCCCTGCTCTGTTCCCCACTGTGTCTCCCGTTTTGTCCCCGCTGTGCCCCGCTGTGTCCCGCTGTGTCCCCCACTGTGTCCCGTTGTGTCAACAGCTGTGTACCCCGCTGTGTCCTTGCTGTATCGACGCTGTGTCTCGCTGGGTCCAGCTGTGTCCTTCCTGTGTTCCCCGCTGTGTCCCGCTGAGTCCCCTGCTGTGTCCCGCTGTGTCCCGCTCTGTCACGCTCTGTCCCCTCTGTGTCCCTCTGTGTCCAGCTCTGACCCTGTTGTGAGTCCGCTGTGCCCCGCTGTGTACCCTTCTGTGTCCAGCTGTGTCCCCTCTGTGTCCCGCTGTGTCCCTTCTCTTTCCCCCGCTGTCCACCGCTGAGTCCCCCGGCTGTGTCCCGCAGTGTCCCCGCTGTGTCCCGCTGTGTCCTACTGTGTCCCGTAGTGTCCCACTTTTTCCCCTCTATGTCCCCTGCTGAGTCCCCTCTGTGTCCCCGCTGTGTCCAGCTGTGTCCTCGCTGTGTCCTCCACTGTCTCCCGATTTGTCCCACGCTGTGTCCTACTGTGTCCCACTGTGTCCCTGCTGTGTCCCCCGCTGTGTCCCGCTGTGTCCCGCTGTGTCCCCCGCTGTGTCCTGCTGGGTCCCGCAGTGTCCCTGCTGTGTCCGGCTGTGTCCCCCGCTGTGTCCCGCAGGGTCCCGCTGTGTCCCCCCACTGTGTACCGCTGTGTCCCCGCAGGTTCACCGCTGTTTCACGCTGTGTCCTGCTATGTTCCGTGGTGTCCTGCTTTGTCCCCCGCGGTGTCCCGCTGTGTCCACTGCTGGGTCCCCGCTGGGTCCCGCTGTGTCTCGCTGTTTTCCGCTGTATCCTCGCATTGTCCCATGCTGTGTTCCGCTGTGTCCCCCGCTGTCTCCTGCTCTGTACCCTGCTGTGTCTCAAGCTTTGTCCCCGCTGTGTCCCACTGTGTCCTGCTGTGTCCCGCTGTGCCCCCACTGTGTCCCGTTGTGTTCACAGCTGTGTACCACGCTGTGTAACGCTGTGACCCCGCAGTATCGACGCTGTGTACCGCTGGGTCCCGCTGTGTCCTCGCTGTGTTCCCCGCTGTGTCCCACTGTGTCCCCCCTGTGTGCCCCGCTGTGTCCCACTGTGTCCCGCTGTGTCCCCCGCTGTATCCCCCGCTGTGTCCCTATGTGTCCCACGCTTTGTCCCCCTGTGTCCCCGCAGTTTCCCCGCTGTGTCCCGCTCTTTCCCACTGTGTTCTGTGGTGTCCCGCTTTGTCCCCCGCTGTGTCCCCCGGTGAGTCGCCGGTGTGTCCCCGCTTTGTCCCGCTGAGTCCTCCATGTGTACCCCGCAGTGTCCCCGCAGGATTACCGTTTTTTCCCGCTGTGTCCTGCTGTGTTCCGTGGTGTCCCGCTCTGTCCCCCGCTATGTCCCTCGCTTTGTCCCCGCTGTGTCCCGCTGTGACCCGCTGTGTCCCCCGCTGTTTCCCGTTGTGTCCCCAGCTGTGTACCATGCTGTGTCCTGCTGTGTCACACTGTGTACCTTGGTGTCCCGCTTTATCCCCCACTGTGTCCCCCGCTGTGTCCCCGCTGTGTCCTGCTGTGACCTCGCTGTGTCCCCCGCTGTCTCCCGCTCTGTCCCCCGCTGTGTCTCACACTTTGCCCCCGCTGTATCGACGCTGTTTCCCACTGGGTCCCGCTGTGTCCTCGCTGTGTTCCCCGATGTGTCCCGATGTGTAACCCTCTGTGTCCCCCTCTGTGTCCCGATGAGTCCCCCGCTGTGTCCCACTGTTTCCAGCTGTGTCACGCTGTGAACCGCTGTGTCACTCTGTGTCCTCACTGAGACCATGCAGAATCACGCTGTGTACCCCATCTGTGTCCAAATGTGTACTCACTGAGCCCCTCTGTGTCCCGCTATGTTCTCGCTGCGACACCACTGTGTCCC